>NC_055959.1:3852757-3860257 GCF_018492685.1 Alosa sapidissima | reverse complement strand
ACAAGCTGAATTTCTACATATACATGATTAAGTGCATTGCCGACAAGCCCAAATAAAACTGCAATAGAGATGAACCACTGGTTCAATGACACCCAAGATATATTGTGAGCGTGGTGGAGAAAAGGGGGAAATAAAATATGTCCCTCCTGCCTTCTCTCACCACCCACCCCACTGCTCCCCCAACACACGCACACACACACACACACACACACACACACACACAGCCACCCCCCCTTCTCTGAGCCCTCCTTCCCTGCTACAAGGATCAGATTAAAATGTCTTGGGGGGCAGGACGACTATGTGATTGGAGTGTAAAGCAGCCACCTCCCCTGTGTGCTGGTGTGCTCACTGTCACATCGTGTCACTCTTGCTCTCCTTCCCACCAGTACACCTTCTCTCTCTCTCTCTCCATCCCTTCCCCTCCTCCTTCCTCTCTCTCTCTCCCTCCATCCCTTCCCCTCCTCCTTTCTCTCTCTCTCTTTCTCTCTCTCTCTCTCTCTCTCTCTCTCTCTCTCTCTCTCTTACACACACACACTTTCTTTCTGCCTCTCCACGTTACCTTGCCTCCCTCCTCGAGCTCAAGTGAATTACACTGAATTATAATCCATTTTCAGCCGCAAACTTCCTCCCCACAGAGCTGGATCAAGACAAATAGGCATTAGCAGAAATCCATACTGGAGGTGCTCAGCACGTATGACTTTACATTAGATTAGTGAGGGAGGAGGCTTATAGATTTCCATACATTTCTGAGCACAAGCATGGGGGGGTTGGCGTGTGAATGAGAGCATAGGGATAAGTTGCTTATTTAGTGTACCTGAAACAATCTACAGCAGTCCAATTGCTTATAAAGGGTGTGGGTGTGATGGACCTCACCTGATAATTGGTTGCCGAGTTACGAGTTGAACTATCTGTGTCCTTTTGGATGAAAGCATCTACTAAGAACCAGTCAACATTAAATTTCACTTCAACTTTAAAGGGGGAGCCTTTCACAAACTGGAGCAGGAGAGCAATAATGAGAGGTGCTTTTGTCATTGGGTGGGTTTCAGTCGCACAGACAGGATCTGTTCCAACATCTGTGGAAGACATCATGTCTCACCCCCGTTCCCAAGACACCACACCCCAGCGAGCTTAATGACTTCAGGCCTGTCGCTCTAACATCACATGTGATAAAAAGCAATGGAGCGGCTGGTCTTAGGTGCTCAGACCCCAGGTACCCATGCACTAGACCCGTTACAGTTTGCATACCAGGAGAAAGTGGGCGTGGACGATGCCATCACTTATCTTCTACACAGGACACATTCTCACCTGGACAAGGGGAAAAGTGCTGTGAGAATCATGTTCTTTGATTTCTCAAGTGCTTTTAACACCATCCAACCCCTCAGACTGGGAGACAAGCTCTTGCAGATGGGTGTGGACGCTCACCTGGTAACCTGGATTACAGATTACCTGACCGAGCGACCACAGTTCGTCAGACTGAAGAACTGCCTCTCTGACACTGTGATCAGCAGCACTGGAGCGCCACAGGGAACTGTGCTCTCTCCAGTCCTGTTCACCCTGTACACATCTGACTTCTGCTACAACACTGAGTCATGCCACATGCAGAACATACATTTTCTGATGATACTGCAATTGTGGGGTGTATCAGGGACGAGCAAGAGGAGGAGTACAGGAGCCGGGTGGAGGACTTTGTGCATTGGTGCAAACTCAATCACTTTCAACTTAACACTTCAAAGACCAAGGAGATGGTGGTGGATTTCCGCAGGTCTAAGCCCGCTTTGCTATTGATGGGGTCAATGTGGAGGTGGTAAGCACCTACAAGTATCTGGGTCTCCACCTGGACAATAAACTGGACTGGTCAGCCAACACTGATGCACTCTACAAGAAAGGACAGAGCAGGCTGTACTTCCTGAGGAGGCTGCGGTCCTTCAATGTGTGCAGCAAGCTCCTCAGGATGTTCTATCAGTCTGTTGTGGCCAGCGCCCTCTTCTATGCAGTGGTATGCTGGGGAGGAAGCACAAAGAAGAGGGATGCTGGGCGACTTGACAGGCTGGTAAGGAAGGCTGGCTCTGTAGTGGGAGCTGAACTGGAGTGCATCACTTCAATATCTGACAAAAGGACCCTAAACAAACTGATCAACATCTTGGACAATGAATGTCATCCGCTCTACAGCACTATCAAAAACCAAAAGAGCTTGATCAGCTGGAGACTTCGCTCACTGCCATGCACAACTGAAAGGCTGAGGAAGTCATTTGTTCCTAGGGCCATTGAACTGTTCAATGCCTCACTAAAGGGAAGAGGAGAGATAGACTTCTCTGCTTAGTTTGTCGGCCTCTCCACCCTCTCCATGTCCATGTTTTTTGAGTACTGACTGCTCACCAATGCTTACTACTGTTTTACTACTGTTTTACTATTGTACACAGCCTAATGTTTTCACTACTGTTTTACTGCTACACTGTTACCTCAACCTGTTCTTGCACTGAAATAGTTTTTTATTTTACCTTGTCTACATTACACTTTACTCTCCTATTTGTCTATATTATTTATGCTGGTCTCTAGACCTTACTGTTGCACTGTTGGACTAATGTTGGATTACTTTTTGCACCTTCACCATGACACCCACTCTCTTGAGCACCTTGCCAGGCACACACAACTAAGGACTATGGTTGGACTACTGTTTGCACCTTCACCATGACACTCATTCCCTTTAGCACCTCACCAGTCCTGGCCCTGTCACTACAAGCGTCTTATGCTTGATCACCCTCAAGCACATTGGACTTTCTTAATTTAACTTATATAGTGTATTTAGTATTTAGTTTTGTTAGTTTCTTATCTTATCTTCTACTGTCTTTATTGTACAGTGGAGTTTAGTTATATGTTTATACTATACTAATGTTTACCATTTCTGTTGTAAGTGCATGTTGTGTGTTATGTCTGTATGCTACTGAGACCCTTGAATTTCCCCTTGAGGATCAATAAAGTATCTATCTATCTGTACGAAACGGAAAGCAGCTGTCTGCTGTCTCGCTGTCTTCAGCTCTCTACCGAGTCACTTGCCGTAGCAGGCATCAAGGTACCAGCTACGAACTTTGTTTCGGACAGCCTAGCAAGATAGCAACACAGAACGCCGTTGTCAGGACACCAGAAAGAAGAATAACGTAACGTTCGATTGCTCACATTAAAATAGAATTTTGGACGTTGAAGGCAGCATGATGGATACATCTACATGCTGCCTTCAAAATGTGGCAAAATGAAGGTATCCTATAAGGCAGCATGTTTGATTCGGACATGCCACGATGCCTAACTCCCCTGATAGATATCTTAAATTGCAGAATTGTTTCCCATTTCGTACAGGCCTAATGTCATGCTCCTGTTGCCTTGTGGCCCTCTCAACAGCATCATTTAAAGAAACTGTCTCCAGATTTGCTCCCTCATCATGAGGTGGCCCCGTGAGAGTGGTGGAGAGACTGTCGCTTTGAATTCGGAATTCTTATCCACTCCCATTCCGCTCAGTTCATTTCTCTTCTCCTCCTCTAACCATTCATATCTGCTCTCCTCTTTTTCCTCTGCCCTTCTGCCATACCCCTTCCTCTTCTCTTCACTGCATTCCTCTGCTTTCTTCTTCTATTTCTTTGTCTATTTATCCTCTTTCTGCCGTTCTTCCCTCCTTTTCTTCATCTATTCTTCCCTCCATATCCGTTACTCTCCTTTTTGTCTGCTCTTCTCTCACTCCTTTTTCTCTTCTTCTTTTCTCCTCCTTCATCCTTTTCTCCCCTTTCTGCATCCCCTTCTCCTCCACTCTGCTTTGTGCCCCTCCATATATCATTCTCTCCTCTCCTCTCCTCTCCTCTCCTCTCCTCTTCTCCTGTCCTCTCTCTCTACCTCTGCTGGGTGTAGCAGGCATCTGGTGGTGAGTCTCATCCATTCCATTTCTCTCCATTTGTTCTCTTCTCCTTCTCCTCTAACCATTTATATCTGCTCTCCTCATTCTCTCCTGTCCTTCTGCCATATATCCCTCTCTTTCCTCAGCCCTCCATTTCATTCCTCTTCTTCCTTCTTCTCTTCTCCTCTCTTCAATCCTCTCCTCTCCCCTGTCCACTGCTCATCTCCCTGCCTTGTCTCCTCCTCATCTCTCTGCCTCTGCTGTCTGCAGCGCTGGGCCTGGGAGCCGTCAGGTGGTGAGTCTGACTTCAGTCACAGCCCGCTCACTGCTTCTGTACTAGACACACTTCACTCAGTCCCGGGTCTTTTTGGTCTGCCAGAAGCCCTTTAATCTTGACGCTCTGACTTGAGACTCCAAACTCACACTGATGTCATAAGATCAGCTACATGAGACAGCGAGCGGGGAAAAGAGAAGCCACTCTGTAAGTCCTCTGATGAAACAGAGGCTTGGATTCTATAGGCGCTGTAAGTCTTGTCATCGCTCAGACAGACTGAAGAGGGGTGTGTGTGTGTGTGTGTGTGTGTGTGTGTGTGTGTGTGTGTGTGTGTGTGTGTGTGTCTGTGTGTGTCTGTGTGTGTGTGTGTGTCTGTGTGGAGAGTATCTGTCTGCTCAGTTCAGGCTATGCCTCAGGGCTTGTTTTACTCCACCCCCACCACTAGCCACCTCGCTGGTCTATATTCAGAGACACACAGCCAGTCTGTCTGAAAACAGCCCATTTGGTCGTCTCCACTTCATGGCCAGCTCAGGTCTAAAGCCCAAACACTGTAACCTCTGGGGCTATATGATTTCATTTCTCCAGTCTGCTTGAGCCCTCTCTCTCCATTCTCTCCCTTATCTGAGCCCCTGTCCCCATGCCAAAAGCATTCAGGATCTGGCTGACCTTGGCCCTGAACCTGCTGCAGCAACGCTGCTGCTACCGATGCTGCTGGGACTCTTTTTCTCAGCGTTGCTCTGCATCCTGTTGGACCTGCCGAGCACTGCGCTGCGCTGTGCCGCGCTGCATGCCGAGACCTCTGCTAATTAGCACGCTGCTCCGAGTCGACCAGTAACAAATGACTTGGCTCAGGTGCTGCTGTGTCAAGTGCCCGATGCAGTCGGGTCCGGCGCCAGCGGGACACGTGTTTCTCGGGGCCGGTGACTGACAGTCGCGGTGCGGCGTGCCAAAAATAAAGAACCCTGCAATGCCACTGAATCTTACTGCTCTCCGTGTTGGCCACAGAGCCGCAGGCTTCCCTTGTTTAAACGAGCAGAGCTGCATGAACCCACCGCCTTAAAGGTGAAGGCCACAATTCTAATCCAACACAGTTTTTTGTTTTGTCAAATTGAATTCAAATTTGTCCATTTAATTGCTCCTCCCGGTCCTCTAGATCAGTGGTTCTTGAACTGGGGGTCGGGACTCCCAGGGGGTACCCAAAAATATTGGAGGAGTCGCAAAATGATTTGCAGTCTGGATTAAAGACATTTTTCTAAAGGTTTTTAGTCAAAGGCTGCCATTGACATACTGCCTTTGGTGAAGACCTACAGTAGCCTACCTATGAGAGAAGCCATTTTCTGCCTCTACCTCCAATGCCCATCTCGCACCATTTAGAGAGAAGGGGGTCGTGAGACAAAAAGTTTTGGGGGGGTCGCCAGACAAAAAGTTTAAGAACCACTGGTCTAGATGTCGCTAGCCATTCAGTGTGTGCACTCAGAAGAAGCTCCGGTGTGCAGTCCCGCTTCTGTAAAAGTGACAGAAGCCCAGTGGGTCTGACTGAGCCCTAAACAACTCCATACAATCAACACTCACCAGCGCACAGAAGGGAGTGAGTGTCATTTGAATGGCTGTGGTGGCTATTGCAAAATATGAGCAGCCTTTTTGGAGGCTGTGCAGACTGATAGCCGCACAGCACGCAAGCCTGAGTATGGCACATATAATGACATGCAGGCATGAACACACACACACACACACACACACACACACACACATAGGCATGCACACATATACACACAAATGCACGCTGCGCTGGCTTCATTAATTTTTCATAAATGTTGAGTTTTTAATTTAAGTTCTTATTAAATTCACCCTGGCCTCATTACTAGCCACCTATTCATTCTGCTGTAACCCCCCCCCCCCCCCCCCCCCCCCCCCACACACACACACACACACACACGCGCCCTGCGTCTGCAACTAATGGTGGAGGAGAAAGTGGGAGGAAGGAGGAGGGGGCACAGCACAGAGGCACAACACAGAGTCTCTCCCACAGCCCACAGTCTCTCCCTCTCTTTCACATTCTCTCTCTCTATCTCCCCCTCTATGTATCCTTGCCCCCTCTCCCTTCCTACCTCTCCCTCATTCTCTCTATCATCCCAGATAAAGTGGGAGCTCATCACTTTAATTTCTGGATGTGTAGGTGTTTGATCCACATGCCAAGCGGCGCCGACGCAATGCTGGGTTTATTTGCGCCTCTGTGACCGGGGGATGGAAATTAGTACTTGAAGGGGGTGAGGGGGGCATAAAAAAATGATAAAAAAAAAAAAACAGAAAAAATCGGGGCCGTTTAATTCATAATGCTTGCGCTATCATCTCTCCCCGAGCCCTGCTGACTGCCAGGGCGGTGTTCATTAGCATGGAGCTGACAGCAAAGCCAGCGAAGATCAAATAGCTCCGGAGCGGCGTGTAAACAACACCCAGTGTCCTTTAAGTGCTGCGTGGGCACGACGAGGTGAACTGAGCTAAGGAGGAGGCATCTGCCTGGGCAGAGAGAGAGAGGGGAGAGGGGAGGAGGAGAAGCAGAGGTCTTGTTGGGTCAGCACTTTGACCATAGGTTACTGTCTGGACAAGAGACATCCTAAAGGTAGCAGAAAAGATGTGAGAGAGAGGGAGAGAGAGAGGGAGAGAGAGAGAGAGAGAGAGAGAGAGAGAGAGAGAGAGAGAGAGAGAGAGAAGAGAGAGGTTGTAAGAGATCAAGGAGTTGAGGCCTTGTTGGGTCAGCAGTTTGCTAGTGCTCTAGTAGTCTAACACTGCAGAGGTAGAAGAAAAGGCATAAAGGTATCTGTGGGAGAGAGAGATAAAGGGAGAGGAGAAGAGCTGAGAGAGAGATATACATGAGAGACAAAAGAGAGGAGTTGAAAGCAGGTCGCTGGGAAGAGGGTTGCCAGGGCCATACTGTAGGTAAAAGCAGGTCGCTGGGGGGCGGGGTTGCCAGGGCCATAGGTGAATGCTTGGTGATAACCCTTGAGTATTTTGTGGGATCCATTGGCTGCAGCCTTATTGGCCATGCTGGAGTTATGAGGCGAGGTTTACTACGAGAGCTACCGTGTTAAGGCCAGACTGCCAGGAAGCTTAAGTGATGGCACCAGTGGCTGAAACACAGGAGGAAGTAGTGGTATGGGGATGGAGGGATATGTGTGTGTGTGTGTGTGTGTGTATCAGAGGAGGCTTCTATAAGACTACAGGTGAAGCAGTGCTTCACCAAGAAAAAGTTTAAAAAAAAAGTAAAAAAAAATCGTACAATACTGTATATACGTGTGCATGTGTTTATGTATGTGTGTATGCATGCTTATGCATGTTTGTGTGTGCG
>NC_055959.1:3725257-3845257 GCF_018492685.1 Alosa sapidissima | reverse complement strand
TGCCTCATTTCTTTTTATTTAGGAAACCACAATATAGCCTATTTTTTGGGCACTGTACAATGGAAGGAGTTCCTCTCAGGATCTTCTGAGCTGGGTGGTATGGCGTCGTCTGATCCTCTGAAAGGAGACTCTCTGGCAGCTAGTGGCTCATTACGGTACAGGTGTGGGCCAGGCCAGAGCCCGATCTGGTCAGCATTCAGACAGAACCGCCTCATCACGAGCAACTTCCCAAGCTGCTATAGTCCCAGACTGAGCTCCTTTCAGAGGATCAGACGACGCCATACCACCCCGCTCAGAAGATCCTGAGTTGCGCTCCTGTGGGACTGTGAGCTCCTGACTCCTCTACCTCAGTCAGAAAATCCTTCACAGCCCGCCCCCCCCCCCCCCCCTTAATTCACTCCCTCCCCTACCCTTCCCAAAATGCCGCTACCATCTTCCCCCTATCTCTCTCTCTCTCTATCTCTCTCTCTCCCTCGCTGTCTCTTTGAAGATCGCTGAAGACAACAGTGAATTCTATTTGTGGTCTTGAGCAGAAAACAACCACTGAGACATTCCTCACCAGCACGTCTGAAGGATTGGGGCACTTTTGATTTGCCATTCTCCCCACCGCACCTCCTAACCCATGCCCCCCCCCCCACACACACACAACCCGCTTCTCTCTCTCTGCTGAAATGCACTCCAACAAAGCCATGCACACTTCTAAGGGCACTCAGAGCCATGCACACTTCTAAGGGCACTCAGACTGCTTTCACTTCAGAGTGTCACCTTCTCTCCTCGCTCTGCTCCCACCCTCTCAGCCAGCACACCTGCTCCTGCCCTCAGCCAGCTTCACACACAGACAGAGCACAGAAACAGAGGCACCTTTTCTTGCCAGATAAAAGACAGGAGACACAAGAGAGAGATGCCAGACGTTACACAGATGGAACACTGAAGGCCGGAATGCCACAGACCGAAAGGAAGAGAGCTACGCCAATTTTGCCAAAGACAGAAGAGAGGGGAGGTGAACCAGTTATTCACAGACAGAAGAGAAAAGAGCAATCTGCCTGTTTTACCACAGATAGAAAAGGACAGAGTGAGCGAGAGAGAGAGAGATCTATGCCAACTGAGTGCCCACAGCAGAGAAGGATTAATGAAACTAGAAACGTTACGCACACTGACGATCCTCTCGGACGTGCCCCCACGGGAGATGGTAGTGCCGTTGAGCCCGACTAGAGAGGGCAGGGTCTGGGACATCCAGTTGGTGACCATGGCCATGGTGCTGAGCACCGCGCCGATCTTCAGCAGGGGCACGCTCATGACGTCTGCCGCTGATGATGCCGCTGCCGCCGCCGCCACCGGGGCCTCCTCGCTCCTCCTCACTCACCTCCTCACCGCCAGCTTCCTCCCCTCACCTCCTCACACACAGACGCACGCACGGATGCACAGCGGGATGCCTCTCGAACGCTGGATGCACCGGACCCGACGCACAGGACCCACGTTCCGACACTCCCTTGACTCACTGCCCTCTGAGTGTGTGTGTGTGTGTGCGCGCGTTTGTTTGAATGAAAGAGACGAGTAAGAGAGAGAGAGAGAGGGAGAGAGAGAGAGAGAGAGAGAGAGCGAGTGATAGAGCCACAGCGTTTTTCAGCAGGGAGCCAGCGACGCTGGATGCTGGATGCGAGCACCGAGAGAAAGAGCACCAACCCAGCGGCACTGCACGCCACTCAACTGTGGAGGAGAGAGGGAGAAAGACTGCGAGTGCTCTCTCTCTCTCTCTCTCTCTCTCTCTCTCTCTTAATCACAGGCTCTCCCTCACTCCGCACTTCTCCCCCCTCCCTCCTCTGTTCCCCCTCACTGAGGATGCAGAGCTGCACATTGGCTCTCCTGCTCCCTATTCCCTCCCTCTCTGTTTCTCTCTCTCTCTTACCCTATCTCTTTCTCTCTCCCTCTTTTTCTACCCATCTCTCCCTCTCTCTATTTCTCTCTTTTGTTTTTCTGTCACTCTCTTTTTCTCCTCCTCTCTTTTTCCATCTCATTTTTATCTTTCTATCTTTTCTATCTCTCTCTCCCCCCCTATCTTTCTCTCTCTTGTTTCACCCCTCCATGCATATCCATATCCCGTCGTACTTGTTCCCAAGCCCCTCTGTGCCTTTCAACCTCTCTCTCTTTGAAATACAGACAAACAGGAGAGCAGCACGGAGCGGGCTGCACAAAAACAAACCTCTCAGATATTTTTTTTTTCTTTTCATTTCTTCTCTGTGCAGGAGCGAAAAACAATCAGTGATGGAAAGCATCTTTGTGTCAGTGATACTATCTCCTCCAGCAAGGCAGCAGCCTCATCTGAACGTGTCAGAGAGGGAGAGAGAGAGAGAGAAAGAGGGAGAGAGAGAGAGAGAGAGAGAGAGAGAGATGAGGTAGCTGATGGAGTGCTAATGAGTGAGAGGGTTGGTGCCAGGTTTCGGTCCAGAGCGTTTGTCGACAGCGCATCAATCATCTCCCCTTCTGACATCTCCTTAATCACCCCGTAAGGCACTTTTGGGATGGGATGCTCAGCAGTAGCAAACACTTGCATACACCCCCCCCCCCCCCCCAACACACACACACCACTGGAGACTTGCTGAAGTCAATCAGGAAGCTGCTCATGCAAGGGCTTCTCCTGACTCCAATGAACTAAGGGGTGAGGTAGCATCCAGCAGGGGGCCAAATAATTACACACATAAGTCAGGGGAACACCCTGGACAGGTCTGAGTTCACTAAGTGGCAGGGGAAAGCAGTGGAGTGGAGAGAGAAGGTGATAAAGATCTTGCAGACACAGTCACAGATGGCGTTTGGCACAAGGTCTTAAATTTGGCAAGTCGCTAGTGGGACTTTAAGAGCAGGTATTTTACCTCTACTGAGCCAGAGTAGCCTACAATCCCTCCACAGTCGCAGCTGCATGTTGCCAAGGCCTCTACTTCGGCAAAGAAAGAAGGAGCAGTCCTTTTTAAACCTATTTTCAAGTCACGCCAACGTTGTGCTGGGGTGGCATCTTGAGAAATATTAAGTTTGTAGCTTCATGTGGGCTGAGAATTCTTAGCGGATGTGGCAGCCGCTTGAGCCTTTCTCAAACTGTTAGCATCAGTCTCAGTCGAACCACCTGCTCCCCCGCCTCACCCTGCGCACGCTATCTAACTCAATGCTGCCCCCATGTGGTGACAATGGGACACTACCGCTTCCGCAGTAAACTAATAAGGCCACTCTCGTGAGTCTGGAGGGTTGAATGTCAGATTCCAGACCGCTAAGCCCCACACTGCGTGACGGATGCACTTGTTCGTCGAAGTGTCACCGGGAGTGCCTGGCTCACGCATTCACTCTGGACACCGATGGGTGGGTTATAACTAAATTATTTTAGAGCAAACCTCTGCTCTCCTATTTGGTCTGTTGGTTTTTTGGAAGGAGACTACCTCATTGTAAGTAGCCTAGCCTACATTGAACAATGTAGGCCTACCAGCCGAGGGTTTCTAGTTTCTACAAATAAGACAACCACAGCACGGCTCTATCTGGCTATTAGAGAGTGTTAGGCTATTGATCTCTCTACATGCGCCTGAAAAATACACTTCACAGGCCAGATTTTGAAGAGCAAGCCCAAGCAGTTTTTATGTTCGGTTTCTTATATGAGGGGACTGGGCAGACTAATCAAATGCTGTGTCAAGTAATAATACAGTTTCTCTGCTTATAATGGCTAAAATGTTTACATTTGCCTGGTAAAACAATACATAGTAGCCTGGTTTAACCAGTTTAACTACCTCCACTCACTTTGTGATTAGAGTCTGGCCTCTCAAGATTAGGAAATGTTTCCAACCCTAGCATGGTAAGGGGTGGCGACTTTGAAATCATTGGTCCAGCCTAAGAAATCACATTTATCAGGGATTCCTAACATTAGCCTACTTCCTACTTTGTCTAACCTTTTATAAACTGATTATGAAACAATGATATTTAGGCCTTACATAAATGTACACATTCTTTTTTTTTATTGTAGAAGGGGGTCACTTGCGCTTCAGCCTGGTTGGTGCTCACGGAACAGGACGCAGAAGTCAAAAAGGCAGATCCAAGGTCTAACAAGAGCCAAGGAGCAGGACCGTAGTACTCAATGCTTAAAGAGATTTTTATTCGTGCAAACTGACTAACGTTTCGACGCCCATGTTTTGACTCTGAAGAAGACACATGGGCGTCGAAACGTTAGTCAGTTTGCACAAATAAAAATCACTTTAAGCATTGAGTGCTCCGGTCCTGCTCCTTGGCTCTTGTTAGACCTTGGATCTCCCTATTTAGTTTTTTTTTTATGTTTGCAGGCATTGTTATTACCACAGCCACTAACGGTTTCGAAACTAATGTCATCCCCGCTCCTTGTTGATTGGGGTGAATATGACCGTGCATACCTTGACAGCTCAACATGCCGGTCTATTAGCTGCAGGTTTCTGCCCCCATGCTGCTTGCACACCCAACCTTGGCTCTGTATGTTTACGAACATTGAAGGGGTCTTTATCTCAGTGAAATGAAAATGGGACAGGCTACCTGGATAGTACTGAAATTGGCTAAACTGAGCTCGGAGGACATTGGATACGGCTTATTTGGGTTGTTCTAAAATAGCTTAGTTTTAGTCTCGCTGCCAGGTCACCAGATAACGTTCTCAGTATAATTTCATAACTTTTCTGTGATTACTTAAGAAAAAAACACTTAAAGGTATGAAAATGTTGTCTTACTGACATGCTGTCAGCTTAAATACACGCTGTGATCTTGGCAATGCATTTCTTGCCATTCCGCAATACCGCCAGTGGCCACAGGGCGGCATTAGTACTCCAGCAATCTTCATTCAAGTAAAAAATAATTTAATTTCATATAACACCATCACCCTCCTCCTTGGTGGTCGACAGGTGCAAACGACCTGCAGTTTATGATAACACATGTAGATCGACAAAACATTTGCAAATAGACAAAACACAAGCAACTTAAAGGTAAACTATGCAGTATTGGCAATTTCCTTACTGTTTTCTCAATTTTTGCTTTTTTTTAGCTGGCTCTGTCATAACGAGAAACTCCATCGCTACCTTTTTCTAGCCGGTGCCTGGCGTGTATGTGTATTTGAATGCAGTAAAGCAATTTGCTGCACTCCTACTTCCTGACACTGAGGCCGTCGGCCCGCCGGCCCACAGTTGCAAGGGTGGTTCCCCTCACAGGCGCTAGGGGTAAGTGAGACAGCCACCATTCAACCCGAAAAAAAGTAATATAACCATTCCAATGACTCTGAAGCTGTTAAATGAATGTAAATTAAGCTAACAAACTTGCATATTAAGCTAAAAAAAAACCTGCATAGTGTGCCTTTAAGAAAACATCTTCATCAATTTGACAAATTCTCACAACACATATTTCAGAAACGCGCCGCAAATTCACAACTCAAACAAAATTCAGACAACAAAACAGAAGTGTTTCCGGAAGAGGATACTTAAAAGTGATGAACATCTCTGGACACGCTTGGCGCCAGTGAGTTTACCTTAGAGCTCACATGTCATACTTCACTGTGTGCACAGAGACAACAGATTTCATAGGAGGTGTGAGTTTTTGAACATTCTAACATAAGATTCCGTTCTGCAACAATTCAAGGTTCTAAAATTCTATGTTGAATTAGATACCTTGTAGATAACTTTATAAGGCTCTGGTTGAATTCAGTGAACCCAGATATTCTTTAGAACGTTCATTTCCCAACATTGCCGTCACACCGGTGTAACGGCACCTTTAAGGGTTAGCACCATGTAAACACATGCACACACCAGTCATACAGCAAGAGTAGATGCCAGTGATATTGAGAGGATGGGGTGTGTTGCTGGTGTTAAATGGTGGCTGTTTTAGTGGTGGTGACGAGGAAGACAATCTGGCATCATACTCTTCCTCTCGCCACCCCACAGCACTGCAGGCGAATCACAATGCTACTTCTGCCCGGGGGCCGCTTTACCTTCTCGCTAATGACTGACCTACCTCATTTGGGCATGTGCTCACATACGCTGCCACAAGCCAAGCAAACACACACAGTTGGTAACATACACATGGACAACCACACATGCAAAGACACATACACACACGTGTACCTACACTCTCACACACATATACACCCAACACATACACATACACACAAAACAGAACATTCTCTCTCTCTCACACACACACACACACAAACAGTCACACAAACAAAACACACATCACACTGTAATTATGGGAGACAGGAGGGTAAACAAAAACTGGTGCTTGTTAATGTTGATTGTCATAATCATTCACATTAGCATAACTCTTTCATGAAATAAATATTTACTCAAATCACGAACAATAATCCATCCTTAATGTACGCTGCCATTATGCACAATGCTGAGTCCATCAGCAAACATTAATATCACTTCCATTGAAAGTACTATTGTTTTCAATGCCTGCGGCTCATTGGCGTTCTTGTTCAGCTCAGACTCTTGCATGATAGGCTGCAATACCAGCATATACCCTTTGGTGGCAGAAGAGTTCTTAGTAAAACCTTTGCCAGCTTAAGACATTATAAAGCCTCAGCCATACAACGCAGGCTTACTTGCCTTCAGTCTCCATTGTAAGCTGAAACATAATGGCAATGTGACATTTCATATTAATCATCGGAGCCATTTTTCTGAGGGTGAAAAATGGTGCAATCAGCAGTCAATCAAGGACCTCAGCCCCTTTTTCAATGGAGTAAAGCTCCTTAGTGAAATGTCATCCTTTTTTATTTCCGCGAATACAGTCCATGGAGTCAGTCATTATTTATTAATCTGAAGACTGCCACAGATGTCTCCCTTGCTTTCTTTTCGAGATCGGAATCGAAATCAATTTGCTTGATGCACACAGCCCCTCGTTTCTATGGCAATGGCACAGGATGGCGGTGGCGGCAGCAGTGGGCCGTGAGACGGGGGGGGGGGGGGCATGAGGCAGATATCGAGAACGAGCCGCTACTCTATCCAACATAGCGCCCAGGCCGCGGGTGGACAACGCAGGCTGCTGGAGGAGTGTGGATCCTGGAGTGTGGAGTATGGCTATGGAGCCTGCTGCTCATCGGGCGGTGGCTGGCCACTGCTACTGCAAGCCACTTAACGTTCACATAGAAAAACTCCTTAACTCCAGCGTTTACCCCGATGAATTATGCAGCTCCCCATAGCCCTGCTGCTATCTGCTGCTGTCTTCTGCCTACCACTGAGTGGGTGAGTGCCTGCATACCATGAGCTCTCATCTCAAAGGGCACAGCCTATGGAGAAGAGGTGTAGGAAACCACTTAACATGGCTCTGTGGTTCACATTTCCTAGCCACATGAGGCGCTCGTCACCAGTGCTATCTCGAGAGCAGCACAGGAAATGTTCATTTCTGTACTAGCGAATGGTGATAAAAGGTGCCGACACAGAACAGAATCATTTCACAGGCTCTAGGTACGACAGTAAGACAGAAACCTCAGTGCCTCAGCTACAGTTATACTTGAAGATTATTTTTCTAAATACGGGTGTGGGGTGTGAGACAGACATTCATCTGCATGGTATCTGACCTATTCGTCTCTCATTGTCTCTGTCTGACTCTGGGAAAGAAAGGAAGATAATGATACAATTTGTCATCGAGGAAAGCAATTTGATTCCCTGCTATTGTGCTGAGCCGGCATTTTACTGGCACCCTCTCTGCCAGGGAGAGACAGCTGCATCAGGCTGGAAAAATAGACCGGAAAACTACACACTTGATTGAGGAGGATGCTTCTCCATTGAAGCGGAGTCGGAGAGAGTTAGCATGAAATGCACATAGACAGTCCATTCCCCCCATGTGGTGATCACTATGATCCCTGACGTATTCTCAGCACCCTGCTGACCTAATTACAAACAAGCTATGACCAAAAAAAAAAAAAAACCCTCTAATTTGATGAATCACAGTTTCAGGAAACTGAGCGAGACATGTTGACCTTTCAGCGTTCATGCTTAATCAAACCTTCCGCTCTCGGTAGGAAAAGCCCCACCCCTGTGTAAATGGACTGATTACCGACGGCAAATTGGATGTCCTGAGCTTGACGAAGGGGGAGTGGAGGCTGAAAGGGAGCCTGTTAATTGAGGTTGCCCCCCCCCCCCCCAAACACACACACACACACACACACACACACACACACACGTCCAAGCACTGGCCCCATGATTGCAGGCGGCCTTTGTCACCTTCCTGGGAAAGTAATTGGCTTCAGTGTTTCACGGGCCAATTCAAAGGCACTTCTTCAGATCGGAGTGGCTTAAAGCTTCTTCAGATGGCATTCAGCTTTGAACAAGAATGTTTCTTATGAACAGCTCAAGCCTCTGGGTGTTAAAGGTGATTTCCTAAAGGACCACAAGCAACGGCTCTATCTTACCTTATCTTATCTAACACAGCAACACCATACTATAGCTTTTGATACCAGTTAGATTCTTAGTTGTTGCAGCAGTCATTTTTAAAAATCCTTGAATGCCATGGCAACTGAGTAATTTCTATTTTGTCAGTAGCACCTGTGTCAATTTTTCTTTTTTTTTTTTATAAACAGTCAACAATAATAGTTCCTAGAAGAGATTAGAAGCTCAGCTGTGATAAAACAGAGGAATAAAAATGGGGAAGGTTGATGGAACAAGGAGCAGAGATGGATAGCAGCCTGCCGTTTTAGATGTCTACAGTGATGAGTAAGTGTCGAAATCTGGTGGAGCTGCGCTGGTGATGGTGATGAGAGAGGAGGACAGGAAGGGAGGGGGTCTCATGGTTCGTCTGGGTTTACTCCTCCATTCACTTTGTGCATCCTCTCCCTTCTTCTTCTGCTTGACTGATGAAAATCCAGTCACCAGCACACACACACACGCACATTGGCGCACGCACACACATACACACAAATGCACACACATACACACACAAACGCACACACACACACACACACACTCATAAACACACACACACATGGATGCGTGCACACACACACACACACACACACACACACACACACACACACACACACGCACCCTGATCAGAGCTCCCAGTCATAACTCCATGATGTGGGTTATTAATGTGCACAGAAGCTGTAAAATTTAATGAGGGCTTGCTATAATTACCCACACTGTTTGGAATGGATAAATCACAACTCACACGGAGACGGGCTACTTCATCAAGAGTTGAGCTGTTGGGAGAGAGCTCTAACTATTGTGCCCAACCATCACTGGGATGCTGCTGTGACCGGTGACTTTCTTTAGCCGGTTACTTTCACTATGATCCCTCCGGTGTTTCTGTATTATGTCTGACGAGGGACTGGTTACTCAGTGGGGTGGTTGCGGTCACTGTTGTGATCATACATTGTCACCTTTGAAGACACAGAGGTCCAGTCCTCTTGAATTTAGTTTTCTGTTGATCATTGTGCAAAGTATCTTCCCCCCCACCCACAAACCCACCAATATAATGACATGCGTCTCACTGGCATAAAGTCATCACTGAAGTGATGCAAGGACATCTGTCGTGGTCAATCTGTATACCCTGGGATCATCGTCCACCAACAACATCTAAGGACGTCCGACGACAGACACACATGACTGTCCGCCCAGACTAAACCACATTTCGGCATTGTTGATTGAGCCTGAGCTGTTATTTTCAATTCTCCCATGACCAACAGGTCCAATTAAAACAGGACATCAAGAAGTTCTGGGCGAAGTTCTCAGTCTGGGCTCTGCGGCTGTGGCACCCCAGCACTAACAGTGCTTAACTAACAGGCTTATCGAACACTCTTGCCTCATTTTCCAAGCCGTTAAGCCACATTCCACCACTTCACTAATCCCTGGCCTGACGGCTGAACCGAGCCAAGCTGACCCTTCAAACGGACAATCTCTCTCGGCAACTCTACACAGAGACAGCCTCCGCTGCTTGGCATGGTGCCAGCATACTCAGTGAAGGAGATAGTAACCCCTGGTTCCCTCCAAATGGCTAAATCATCTTTGTTTTCTCCCCCATCTGCTTTGGAAATGAGTACCAGTATGCAATGGTAGTGAACTGAGGCCACACTGAGTGCATTTGGCGTTCATAATATTGCATGTGTCTCCAATATGCCAGCAATGCATTTAGCCCCAAAGAGTTATGTCATTCTTCCTAGAAACACAGAGGCCTTTTAAGTATCTACTGGTTCAGTTTCTCCAGTGGTCAAGTGCAGATGTGTTTGGCAATGGATTCACATTACAGTAAAGTAGTTTATAAAGCAATGGTCCTCCCCTAAAACAAATCCTCTATCCCTGAACACGTTTCCTTGGGGCTGTTGCCTGATCTAATAACCCCCAGCCCTACCCCCCCACACCCATCCACAAGGCTCAAACCCTTCCATATTCCCCCAAGTAGAATGAAGTCCCTCCTGTCTGGGGTAGATAATTGTATGTGTGTGTGTCCACTGATCCATTCAGTAATTTCACCAGTAAATGAGAAAAAAGGCAAGAAACACATACACACACACACACACACTGAGGAAAATTACTTTTTGAGAAACGAAGAGGGTTTCGATTATGGCACTGGTATTTAGCAACAGAGAGTGGTGATTTGTCCCAGGAGCACTCAAGTGCAGGTCAGATTCTAGGTCTGGGATTGAACCACCAACATACAGAAGGCTCATACACCCTTCTTCATTATTGTCTTTTTTTGTCCTGTTTTTCATGTTTGGTTCTTGTGCCATAGGCCTAATGTAAGAGTAAGCACTCTATGCTTCAAGTGTATGAATTACTACACTTTAGTGCACTTTAATTTCCTTGTGTTTACCAACGTATGCATTTATTGTCACATAGTTAATGACCTTATTACGGCACGGCCTCGGAACTTAAAGATAACGCACCCTATATTGTCCCATTATTATTCACTGTGCACTCCACAGAAATGGGAGAGGATTCCTGCCTGGAGGCAGAGCGTTCCGTGCATATTAGTTAACTTAAGTTTTCCCTCCATTTCTCCCCATTTGGATGCTCTCCACGTTGCTGCAGATTTTTTGTTTTATTCCCCTCCGCTTAAGTCACCCATCCTGGGTCGCATTAATGCACATTAACAAACCTCCATCTGCACCACGAGACCTGACCTTGGTCAGCAAAACATGGGATTCAAGAAAAACCCATAAAAAATCCAGATGTTAACACCTGGTAGACTGCATGGATCGCTCCCTGATTTCTAATGAGGATGATGTTGAGCTTGTTCTACGCACACTTAAAAACATATGAAAGGACAACTCCAGTCTAAGAAAAACAAGTCCATTTTTATACGTTAACAAGTCTAAACTTTTATTGGGGACTAAAACAACATTAATCAGAGTAGTTTTGAGTAAGACCAGCATATGCAATTACAACGAAATAGCATATAGTGATAGCCTTGGGGGCAAGCTTTAGCCTGGGTTCCAGCCAAACTTAGTCCCGCCCTTTTAGTTTGTTCCTAGCCTACCCTACTACGTATCTACAAAATCATTTAAAATGTGTAAGTGTACGGAAAAGGTATTTCAAAAAAAGGACTATTCGGCCAGTCAGTGTACTGCCATCTGGTGAGAATAAAGTCCCTAAGTTAATTACCAAACTCTCCTCCTTTTGCCATCATTGACAGTAATTTGTTTGGCTTTGAGTAATTGACTTATACAAACTGTTCCTTGTGCTGGCAACCGGAAGAAGTAATGCACTACCTGCACAAACTGTCTTTTTTATACCCTTTCTGTACACTTACAAAGTTAAAATGACTTCGGTTTGTCTTTAGGGACCCTCTCCACAATGTCACAGAAGTGTTTGCATTAACTGGTAGTTTATGCGTTTTTCCTCTGGATGAGTGGATCTGATAAGCAATCTAATCTTTTTTTCTTCTCAGCCTCTTGCTTTTTTCCACAACCAAAAGACTCAGGACTGACAATACCAGTGTCATTTGTAACTTCTTATCAAACATATTTGATTAGAAGTAGATTACACACTATCTTTGGTGGACAAGAGTAGTCTGTGTGAAAATGTTAATCTAGCACTGCTTTGTTTCCGTTGCACCGGTATATCTGCATATTGTGCCAGCAGCAGAATGTAGGGGAGTTCTAGTTGATAGTGGGTATTCTTTTTGTTGTGTGCAGTGAGACTTTAGTTCTAGGAAACTTTGTGTAGGAAAAGGCAACACAAGATGACTCAACAGTGAATTGGCATCGTAGGTAGCGCTTTGAAATCTGCTGGTCTGCACTCGCCTTTAGACCGGAGTTGTCCTTTCAAGACACGTGTAACACATGTTTGGCGTCTGCCTCATGAGTACAGTATGCACAAAGCAATGAACGTTTGTGGTCCGTCACTCAGGTTTAATAAAGCCCTTGTTCAGGGCTGTCGTGGTAAGATCAACACAAATATATCAGCCCAGGCGAGTTTATCGATCCCGAGCTAGCCGAGCAGAAAAATGGATCTGACAAGTGCGAGTCTGTCCGCCCCTTTTTCGCTGAGAGCAGCGCGCCTCCTTCTGTGCGGCTCTACCTTCTCTGCTCCTCCCTCCACATTACTGGCTCGCTCGCCGTGTGTGTGTGTGTGTGTGTGTGGTGGGGATAAAATGCGCTGGTGCACTGGAGCACTGGAGCATCTCTGTGCCTGAGCAGAGCAGAGCTGAGCTAAGCGGCAGGACCTGTTCTGCTCTCCCGCATGTTCAGACCCCACCACCCTCCTCCATGTTTTCTAACATTATCAATAGAAGTTCAAATAACACTCGTATTCTATTTTCAACTGTTGATAAGTTAACAAATCCCCCCTCACAATTAGCGCCTGAACTTCTCTCAACTAATAAATGCAATGAGTTTTCATCTTTTTTTAAAGGTAAAATTGACAAAATCAGACTCAACATATCTGCTCAATTACAAATTCAACAACCTGAACTTCCAGCAACAAAAAGAGGGAAACTAAACTTGATGTCAGAGTTCAGCTTGATAGACTACGAAACACTTGAAAAAACGGTACAGAATCTCAGCCCTTCCACATGTGTCTTAGACACTCTGCCTACCAATTTCTTCAAAACTGTTTTTCACCTCATAGCGGCGGATGTCCTTCAAATTGTAAATGTATCATTGCTGTCTGGCACTTTTCCTAAGTCACTGAAAACAGCTGTTGTAAAGCCACTTCTCAAGAAGAATAACCTGGATGCCTCCATGCTAAACAATTACAGGCCCATATCCAATCTACCTTTTATTGGCAAAATTATTGAAAAAGTAGTCTTTAATCAATTAACCACCTTCCTAACATCAAATGGGTATTTTGATTACTTTCAGTCTGGTTTTCGGGTAAATCACAGCACTGAAACAGCTCTCATTAAAGTTTCCAATGACATACGCCTCAACACAGATTCAGGTAAAACATCAGTCCTAGTGCTACTGGACCTTAGTGCAGCATTTGACACTGTTGATCACAATATTTTACTACACAGACTAGAACACTGGGTTGGATTTACAGGCATAGTTATCAGCTGGCTAAAATCATATCTACAAGAAAGGAGCTTCTTTGTTGCCATCGGAAACTGTACCTCAACACCAACGTCCTTGACCTGTGGTGTTCCCCAGGGGTCGATCTTGGGGCCACTATTATTCAACCTCTATATGCTCCCACTTGGACAAATCATTCAAAATAATTTGATTTCATATCATAGCTATGCAGATGACACACAAATTTACTTAGCTCTATCACCAAACAACTATGGTCCTCTTGAATCTATGTGTCAGTGTATAGAACAAATCAACACCTGGATGTCTCAAAATTTTCTTCAGCTGAACAAAGAAAAAACTGAAGTAATTATATTTGGTAAAAATGAGGAAAGACTTAGGGTTGCCACTCTCCTTGACACAAAAGGGTTGAAGGCAAAGGATACTGTTAAAAACCTTGGTGTATTAATTGACAGTGATCTAAATTTCAACAGCCACATGAAAGCGATAACTAAATCAGCTTTTTACCACCTCAAAAATATTTTCAAACTCAGAGGGCTGATGTCAAAACATGACTTAGAAAAACTCATTCATGCATTTATCTCCAGCAGGGTTGATTACTGCAATGGACTGTTCACAGGCCTTCCTAAAAAGACTATTAAACAGCTTCAGGTGATACAAAATGCAGCAGCTAGGACTCTAACAAAAACTAAAAGAACTGACCACATTACTCCAATTCTTAAGTCCTTGCACTGGCTTCCAGTAAGTCACAGAATTGACTTTAAAGCACTATTGCTTGTTTATAAATCAGTAAATGGAGCAGGACCTAAATACTTGTCAGACATGCTTCAGCAGTACACACCTTCTCGTCCTCTCAGGTCCCAGGTGAAAAACCTGCTAGTAAAACCTACAGTTAGAACTAAACATGGTGAAGCAGCTTTTAGCTGCTATGCGGCTCAGCTGTGGAACCAACTTTCGGATGACATTAAAAAGGCCCCAACTGTAGCCAGTTTTAAATCTAGACTTAAGACCAAACTGTTCTCAGACGCTTTCTGCTAACTGTGCCGAGTTACAAATTCTGAATCTGCCTCGATAATTATTCTACTTTGTCTTTTATTACTTTTTTTACTACTTTTGCCTTTGTTTTTGCTTACTAATTATTCTTTATTTTTAAATGATTTTACCTTGTGTTTTATGTTTTCTTTTTATTATGATCTTTACCTTTTAACTATTCTTTGACTATATTGCCCTTCTATGCTTTTATTTGTTATTATCGTTTGGTTTTGTTTATGTAAAGCACATTGAATGACCTCTGTGTATGAAATGTGCTATATAAATAAACTTGACTTGACTTGACTTGACTCTTGTTTCTCCCCCTCCAGGTTAGACACTCTGGGGCCGTGCACACGACGCCGGTTTTTGTGAAACCGGTGAGGTTTTGTTAACGGTTACGCCTTGCATGTACACGACGCCGGCAGTTTAGGAGACTGAATCCGAAGTGGGAACTTTTGAAACCGCCGGCTAACTTTCGCCATGTAGACGCCTGTAGGTGCGAAGCCGGCAACATTACGACGACATAGCCCCACCTCTCAACTCAGCCACGGCACTTGACCTGACATGTTGCTTGTCAAAACGAACCAAACCATTTATTTATCATATTAAAATGTTTTTCTTTCCCCTGTCATAATTTATGTGCACAATGTAGCCTATCAGCTTTTAGTGGCTAAGTTAGAAGCACACGTTAGCTTAACTTAGTTAAACATTAGCTTACTGCATGTTAGTGTTTTCTCCAGTGGTGCTCAGACCTAATAGCCTAGAAATCTAGACGCGCCCCTAGCGGCAGCAAATTACATTTGCTGCCAGGGCTAGTCTAGCAACTCTCCGTTTGCTTGTGAGCTCCAGAAATCGAAACTTAATCAGGCCATTGAAATCGTGTATAGAGTCGTTTGGTGGGCTTAACATAATGATTGATGGCAGAGTTGCAACGGTTTGGCTTGAATTCCCTGCTACTTGAAAACAAATATCCTATTGCGTGCAGAGGGAATTTGAAAGACAACTGATTATCACGCCCCTCGGACTGAGCACTGCGAACGGTGAGTGCCCAGACCCTACATTTTAATGTGGGTCTGGCTCGCCAGGCTACAGACCTAATGCAATGCGTAGGCAAAGCATTTGAAATTTCACATAGCAGTCACATACCTTGAAAATGAACTTTATTAGTTTAACAGTTGAATTGAAAACCGAATTGTCTGTAGTCTCCTTATTTCATGCGACTGCTTAACCAGAGCACTTATTAGACATTCTCTGGCTTAACAAACTGTTTCAACTTCGCGTTTTCTTCTACGCGATTCACGCAAAATTATCGTGAAGCTTCTGCACAGCGGCGCCATCGACTGGTCTGGCATATGCACTACAGCACATTTAGCCGGTTACACCTCTGTGTGTACACGCGAGTTTTTTTCTTGCCAGAGGTGTGAAAGCGGTAAGAGAAAATCCACCCGGCGGTGTCGTGTAAACGGCCTCTCTGTCTGTCTGTGCATCCCCCCCCCCCCAAGGCCCCAGGGCTCTGTTAGTGAGGAGAAGCAACACTGTCAGGCCTTGAGGCCAGTCTCCTCAGCCCCCCCCCACCCCTCAACCTCCAGGCCTCTCCCTCAACACTCCCGACCCCCCCCCCCCCCCAACCCCTCAATCCACATGACTGGCTGACTGATTCGGCCATCTTGTCACGGTTGCCCACTGTCACAGAGACTCTCCAGCAGTGCTCACATGACATTTTTTCCTTCAAATCCCTTTAATCCAATCTGGCCTCTCCGGTCCTCTGTTCCCCGGCTCCTTGGCGGTGCATCTCCGAGGCAGAGGAAGAGGCACAGGCGCTCACACAGAGGGCTGTAATCACACTGAAAGCACCGAATTGGTGCAAAGCCCCCCACCCCCACCCCTCCACGCCCTTTCAGTGAAATGTCAGCATGCATCACTGTCTCCCTGTCACTCATCCAGCCTTTTGTACATGCCTGCCCTCTCTTTCTTGCTCTCTCTCTCTCCTCTCTCTCTCTATCTCCCTCTCTGTCTCCATTTTTCTCACGCTGTGTCTGCCATCCATGCTCTCTCTGTCTTCCTCTCTTACTTTTGTCCTCTCTCTCTTTCCCTCTCTCTCTCTTTCCCTCTGTCCCCCTCTCTCTTTCTCTGACCATACTTTGTGATAGGTTTACATGCCATTGTTTAGTCATTATGGTGCGTGTATTGATTGGCTGATATTAGCCTAATTAAACCCAATCTGTGAGGAGTGTCAGTAGCTCCACTGTGGGGAATGGAATCAAAGTGACAGGGACTGAGCGATAGAACTCTAATTATTCTTCCCTCCTCTATTAGGGGTTCTGCGATAATAACCCTGCATGCGGAGCGCTCCTCTCTGTCCTCTATCTTTCCCTTTGCCTGTCTCTGTATCCATTCTGTATCCATCTCTCTTTCTCTCTCTCTCTCTCTCTCTCTCTCTCTCTCTCTCTCTCTCTCTCTCTCTCTCTCTCTACTTTCTCTGCCTATGTACTCCATTCCTGTCTTTCTCTCGTTGTCTGTTTCTTCTTTTTCTGTCTTTTGCTCTGTCTCTGTGGGCCTGTCTGTCTCTGCCTACGCCTGACGTGACAGCCCAGCAGCTGCCCTTCTCTCCAGGGCCTGGCACAAATCCCTGCTGTTTTCCTCTGGTCTCAGAACAGTGGCACATCTCTGAGCGTGCAGAGAGTGTTAGGAGTTTGGAGAGGAGAGAGTGGAGGTGGAGGGCATGGGTGGACAGTGATGGACTAGGGTTCTGAGGTTGAAGGAGAAAAAAAAAAAATCAAGCCCGAGCTTGAGGTTAATCACACAACCTGTGCTCTGGCATGGCCCTCTAATCAGCGCGTGGTCTCCCCTGCACACACTCTTGCTCTCACATTCGCCTTCTCTCCCACCTGCACACACACTTGCTCTCACATTCGCCCTATCTCCCACCTGCACACATTCCCTCGCTCTCTCTCACACCTGCCTGCCTACGGCCCTTCATTACTCTGAAACCAGCGTAGCACGAGCTTGCTAGCCAGCTACAGGAGGATAGCTCTTTTTAACCCTTAAGCTGGTACCGTTACACCGGTGTGACGGGAATGTTGGAAATTGAATGTTCTAAAGAATATCTGGTTTCACTGAATTCAACATGGAATTTGAGAACCTTACACTGTTGCGGAACAAAATCTTCTGTTAGAATGTTCGAATGTTCTGCTGAAGGAAATGGTGCACCTCTCATCCATCATCCTCATCGCAGTGGGAACCTCTGTCGCCCATCAGAGGGCCCTGTGATTTTTGAAATCATCATGGCAGAAGTTGCATTTGAAGAGGGACAGTTCTACCTCAGCTGCAAATTGCCCCAGAGCTGCTACGCTATGCCAGTTTGACCTGCCTTGCCATGCCTGTGTTTCTTCATCCACACCAGAGCTGTTCCAAGCTCTGGTCTCATCCCCCCCCCTTCCCTCCTGCGCCCCCCTGAAGTGGGTGATTGGTGCCAGGCAATGAGAAGCAGCCTCGGCCCCCTGCCTGCACCTGAGCGGATGGTGTAATCACAGAGACGTCCAGAGGACGGGAATCAGAGAGTAGAGCAAAGCTGAGCTGGAGCTCTGCCGGCTACTTAGCGCAGCTTGCTTTCTTCAAGAGCAGGAGCTGGACGGGAGAGTTGCTAGCTGAATAGCCTCCGTGCCTCACAGGTAAATTATGTCATTTTTGCTGTCAAGAAATGACTCTGTTCCAATGATACTGGAAGTATGAAAGTGTGGCTTCATGGTAATATCATGGTAATAGACTGAAAATGTACTGTGCAGTCTTGTGATATCTTATGCATTCTGTCTGTCTCTCTGGTTATAAAATGTTTGCAATTTTCAAGTATTTGCATGAAAACACATATGGCAAAGGATTAGGGTGCACAAGAGCAGTTGAAAACAATATCTTTTCACTGTGTCTATATAACTACAAAATTATAAGAACTCTCAAATAATGTCTGCCTTTAAACAGCAGAAACTCCATCTTGCCACAGCCACACACAATTGAAGTGTCACACTAGTTTCTTTTCTTTCTCTTCTCATCCTCCCCCTTTCTTCATCAACCATCCTCCTCTCTCCATCTCTGGGCTTCAGGCGGTGAGAAGCTCTCTTGTCAGTGACCCACCTGCCCGTGAACCAGACACGGACACGACGAGAGAAAAGCAGGCTTGCTCTCGGAGCGGAGAGAGAGAGCGGGGGAGCAGCACGTCTATAAAACATCTCTCTCTCTCTCTCTCTCTCTCTCTCTCTCTCTCTCTCTCTCTCTCTCTCTCTCTCTCTCTCTCTCTCTCTCTCTCTCTCTCCATTCCCTCTTACACGCAAACCTCAGCCGGTACACACAGCTATCTCACCTCCAGCAAGGGAGCTCTGTCACTCTCTGCACTGGAGCCAAGGGAGATGTCCTCAGGAAACAGCAGAGAGAGAGAGAGATGAGAGAGAGGGAGAGGGAGATAGAGAGAGTGGGTGGGAGGGAAAGAGAGAGAGGAGTAATGGGAAGAGAGGAGAGCTAAGAGATTGTAACCTGAGAAGGTGACAGATAGGGAGGTGTTGGGTACACAGCTGTGTCTAATCTCTTTATTTCCACTTCTGTGCCACATTCTGAGAGCAAGACTGATCCTCTCACTGAACCACAGAGATTGAGCTGAATTCAGCTCTATGACAAACTTTCACATGTAGACATCAAATGGACGTTTCGGGTGTGGATGTTACGTTACTATATCAGATCTAGACATCATCTGGACATTTCGGGTGTGGACGTTACGTGGCTATTTCAGATATAGAGTAGACATTACCTAGCTTTTTCAGCTAGAACATGGTATTTGCAGTAACTGCATCTCTTCAAAACCCCCCTCATAGTCCCTTTCAACCGTAAACAAACTACACACATGTAGGATCATGCAGGCAGCGATTAATGTGTTGGTTGATTTCTTTAGTGTAACTACTGCTAATAAAACAAGGTTTTGGCATTGATACCCAGAGCGTGTATGCATTATGTTTTAAGTTGCTTTGTAAAAGTGCCGGCTGAATGTACCAATGTGAATAAATGGGTTTTTCTGGGCTAGTTGAGCAGCTCTACTCCGGAATCAAGAGCAGCAATACATAGGAGCTAAAGTGTACTGTGAAAGCAAATGATTAGGTGCTATCGATCCCTTTCCCCTAGTCCTCGAATGCAGAGGCTTTATATTGCTGGAGAGAGGATCGCTCTCTCTCTCTATGGCACAGTAAAGGGCTTGACTGTCCGTGCTATATACTGTATGCATCTATAATCTTCAATCCCAGGTAATACCACACATGGGCGTGCTCATGAAAGATTCACCGCACACGGGCTAATGAAGAAGTCAAACAGCATGATGGTCAAGAGGTGGCCATGGGATAATGCAATAATGCAGGACGGACAATAGCCATGGTTTATTCTGCCGCTGTCACCATGGTTACCGGCTATACTGTGATAAACACATCACCCAAGGTCATGAACTTGAAGTGGTCATGTTTGACCCAGACGCTTGATGTACGAACACAGGCTGAGCCACTGTTTATTTATCAACCATTGTTTTATGTGCGTGTGTGTGTGTGTGTGTGTGTGTGTGTGTTTGCGTGTGTGTTCTTCACTGTGTGTGTGTGTGTGTGAGAGCGGTGGAGGACACAGTGTGTGCGGCCAGCTCTCAGTGTTGTCAGAGAGACGTCAGCTCGAGTTAGAGTCAGAACCGCAGGCCTCCACAAGTGAGGCCGCCTCCGGCCAAGAGAGGGAGCCAATCTGTTACTGTATGGCTGATATGTGTGTCACCAGCCATCCTGACCCTTTCATGGAGAGAAGGAGAGAGAGACAAGATAGATAAATACTGTAGACGGATGGATGGATAGAAGAGAAAGAACTGAGGTAGAAATGAATCAATGGAGAGAGAGAAGGAGAGAGAGAGAAAGAAAGTGAAGGGAGAAGAGACATGGAGGCTTTGCAACACCCAGTGCTTGTTAATTGGCTTGATAACTACATGGGGAGAGATGCAGAAGGTGCGGACTGCGTCAGTGAACGGAGCCCTGCTGTTCTGTCTGATCAGTGGATGACCTCACATCCTGTGCAGAGGCCAAGGCCCGGCCGGCTCCCCACTGGGTTGGTAATTACTGGAGGTTTCGGAGGCCGAGAGAAGGCCAGAGTGTGTTTGGGAAGCCATGGGGTGTATATTTGTGTGTGTGTGTGTGTGTGGGCAGAGTTCTAGTGTCCCTTTGTGATGTCCTGGGCACTTCTGCTACACAAACTAACCTTGTAGCCTCTCCAGAATAGTGCAGAGTAGAGAAGCCTCACACACAGCCCTTAATCGTGGGAAGTGGGCTGAAGGTGCTGGGGGAAACCAGGACACCCCCCAACCCCCTCCATTACTCTCCGGCAGCCTCTTCAGTGCTCATGTGCCCCTGTGATGCTTACTCTAGGACAGAGCAGCGCAGCAGCTCTCAGGGGGAGCGGAGGAGTCCCTGGTGGTCAGTGCGGGGGCAGTGTGCTCAATTATGTGGTCAGTCCAGGACACAGGGCTCTCCGAGCACCAGTGGAGCAGAGAAGAGAGGCAGACTCGCAATGCAGGGCTGGACGGGCGGCCCCACTGGAGGCTGGGGAGTTAGTAGAGGCCAGCCGGCTGCACTGACTGAACCACTCAGTCAGGTTTTGTCTCATTTTGTTTTTGCTCAGTTGTAAACACTATATAGTATATCCAGAGAAGTCCATGGGCCCTATAGTTTGTTTGTCAGCAAGCAAAGTTCTCATGCATGTAATACAGCTATCGTGTGGAATATGGGAGCATTGGCTCATCAATGTTTGCGCTTCAGTGTCTTGCCCACGGTATTAAACTATAAATCAAATTACCCCCCCCCCCCCCCCCCATTTTTTTCACCATGTCACTACATTGCCAAATCATATAGTTTACAAAGACAGTCAAATGTATGTACCTACATGGATATTCAGCAAAATACAAAGAGAAAAGCAGCAATCCTGCCTATGCAAATAGAAGCGCACAGGAGACGCCCCAGCTGAAACCTTTCTATATTTATGCCTGTGCATGAAATTCAGGTAGGTGTTTTGACCGTTAAAACACATCTATGAATTATGAAAATGTTCGGAAGAATAAATGGAAATAGATAGGTTGCATTTCATTTCATTCTTTTTTCTGTCAGATAGGATACCTCATAGTGATGGTGTGCCCAAAACAGTGCCTTTCTGCACACTCCCTGCGTGTGTGGTAATGAAGCACTTCCCCCTGCGAGTGCAGCCTCATAGCCGTCATGTGAAGGCCAGCCTCAGAAAGATTGTTTGCGGGGGGCGGGGGCGAGGGCGGGGGCTTATACCATGCACAGGCCCAAGTGCCCATGGGAACCCAGATTCGAATCCGACCTGCGTTCATGTCCCGATCTCATCCCATCTCTCTCTCTCTCAATCACTTCCTGTCTATCTTCACTGTCCTATCCGAATAAAAGCAAAAAGGCCAAAAAATATATCTTAAAAAAAACAAACACCATGGCTGCAGAGCCCTCCTCCATGGTGTGCAACCACACAAATCAAGGTCACTCATTCACCATACAAGTAAGCCACACGCACAGGACGTGTGCTCAATATCCACAAGCCTAAAAGATTTTCTTACAGACATTAAATAAGGCCTGTTGACCAGGAACTAAAAACTGTAAGATTAACAAGGAATCAGCTATTTATTGCATGGACATCTTCTGCTCTCACTTAACTAGTCACTTAAGTACCCAAGATGTTTTCTGGTGAAGACTACAGTACATGCTATAAACTACTACTCAATCACCAGAACAAGTACACAACCTTGCAATTGAATTTCATGGTTGATTAAACCTTGATCATTTCAATCTCCTAATTTGGAAAAAAAAATATTACAAAAACTGTCTATGGCTTTGTGTTGTTGACTGCCTGAATTGAATCAAATGCATGATATGCATTCACAAATTATGTTGTAATGTTGTGTTAAACAAGAACTGGAATTTCACTCTCCACACATGGTCGGTGTCATTAGACATGGCAGGTGATAGAGAGAAACACCACCTGTTAGCCTCAATAGCACACTCACGCACGCACGCATACACACAAAAACACACACACACACACACACCTACATTGCAAACAAAACAATGTCAGTCTCATTAACAGGCTTTAGGTCAAAGCCCCCACCAGCTGCTGAAGATCCCATTCACCACAGTGCCTCCACCGTGTCCCCATTGGGCTCCTCCACCCTCCTCCCCCTCCGCCCACTCATTAGGATGCATTACCAGCGTATGCTAATGGTGGCACACTCGAAGGAGGTCGCGGCCCGTGTGGCTAATTTATTGCTCGTTGCTTGTGATTGGGAGTCACATGTTGCCAGAAACATGATTAGGAGTGCCGCTATCGTATATCAGCAGCCAAATGGCCGGCCCAAGTACAAGCAATCATTAGCCTGGGGGCCCACGTGCAATATTTATGCCAACGCTGGAAAACAAAACCCCTCCGGCACCCACCCATGCAGCCTCTGCTGATTTCACCCACCCATGCAGCCTCTGCTGATTTCAGCTGGTGGGTGCCGTGGGTGTGGGTGTGGGCATGTTAGTGGGGGGTCGGTTGTCTGTTTATTGTTTTGTGCATGCAGCAATTTTTTGTGCTTGTGGTTGCTGAAATATAGAACTAAGGGCAGAGTGTGTGTGTGTGTGTGTGTGTGTGTGTGTGTGTGTGTGAGTGTGTATGAACTCTATGTTCACCTCAGTATCTGCTTGTGCATGCATACATTTGCAGACAGGAGAGAGATAGATAGAGGGAGAGTTTGTGTAAGATGGAGAGAGAAATGTAAGAAAGAGAGAGTGAGTGAGTAAGTGTCTGAAAGAGTGAAAGACGACGAAAGGCAACCCTCTCTTGACCTCTTTTTAGAAGAGACAGGCCCAGTTAGTTGGATGCCACTTGTCTGTGTGACTGAGAGATTATGGATGTGCTCTGCTGCCCGTATGGGCAGATTGGTACCCATGGTAGCAGGCCAGGCCCTTTCATTAGTTTCAATCTGCTCAGACGTCCAGCGCATGCCAAACAGAGTCTTGTTGGTCCCTTAGCATCCTCGCCAGTGGACCTGCGTGAGGAGAGCGCACATTAATGCCCACTCCGTCCACTCTTCACCCACGCTGCTGTGGCAGTAAATATTGATGGGGCTCAACAGTAACAGCCAAGTTCACAGTAAGCCATTTTCACTGCCATAGAGGAAACTTTGAAAAGACAGGGCTTTTGTAGAGATAAATGTATTATCTTGTCGTGTGTGTTTTGTATCTTTTTTTCCCCCGCTGGTCAGATGGTTGAGTAATAGCCTTTTGGCTGGCAGACAAAGAGGAGGATTTAACTCTCGGCAGCTCGCACTCTCACAAAGGGGGTTTAAACGCCACTCGTGCCACTTGCCACTGGAGCGGCACCAGTTCCATGACATGTGATTTTTCCTAAAAGAGGCCGAGCCAAGGCAGCTGGCCTCCCCCAACCCCTAGCCCCCCTACTCCATCCTGTCCAATCAGCACCAGAGTCATGTCGCTAAACACTGATTGGGCCAGCTATATGTCACCTGACTCCTGTTCGCCATGCCTACAGTAGTAGAATAACCCTCCGTCAACAGTGTACTGTATGCATGGCACAGACTCAGCATGAGCAGAGAAGACACTGATATGATAAAGTCATTTGACCCCAATTTATAAATAGTACCCTAAGGGTTTAAATGCTTGATATTACTTTCATTGATAGGATAAGAACAATATATGCCTTACATTAAATAAATGTACTTTAAGGAAGCTCAAGTCAAAACCAATCTTTTATTTTTAACTTAAACAGGTACATATACAGTACGTAAAAATCCTTGCACAGTAAGAAGACAATATTAAAATGAAAATAAAATGTTGGCTACAGGACGTAGTAGTATGTGTTCATGATTCACTTGAGAGCTCACATTGCCATAATAATGGGGCAAAATGACTGAGGTGTGCTCTAAGATACAGTACATGAGCAGGAAACAGCTTTCATAGAACAGTGATGCTCTGTACAAACCTCAAGGTTTCTTTTCCAGAGCATTATCACATTTCCCTAAATGGGGAGCTTTTAGAATAGACTCCATGGCCAAACAATTTTAAACTGTTTGTCTTTGATCAACCTCCCTTGTGTGCAGATTAGTCAAACAACTGAAAAGCATCTTTGAACAACCCGTTAAGACTTTTTTTCTCTCTTCCTGACATCCAATTAGCAGTGTCTCCCCCTCCGCAGAGATCTGGTGCACAAAACAGTGCAAACCAAGAGCCAGCAGCTGCTACACAACCCAAATCTCAGTGACAACACAGAAACGTCCCAGGGAGTCTATGCCAGTCGTGGGGCGGTTTGGAATCAAGACGTCTCTCTGGACCTCACCAGCAGATTGTCATGTTAATTGATTAATGGCTCAGTTTGAACATCTGTGACACCAAGGCTAAACCCAGCACTGGTTCACTAATGACAGATGTACCATGACATAAATCAAATAAAGTGAAAATCACCCTGACAGCCCTGGACAGACAGGTTTTCACTGCTTCTCATGAATATATTAATTTAATGTATGTGTATCTATCCCATGTAATGCACATCTAATACTATCCCATAATTAATTGAAATGCATCTCTATTTTTTAGCCAATCCTTTTTCATCACTTTGATGTAGCTATCCATGTTACATGGATTGGTATAGGTGAGCGCTTCTCCCCCTCCTAGTTGATTAGAGAACCCCACCACACTAATAGCATTCTCTTGGGTCACTACCTTTGAGAGCACATTGAACAGCAGTCGATTGATGACCGAGCTGTAATCCATCACCACCTCTCCAAACTACTTAGGGAAACAGCAGCTCTTTAAGTGTCTCTATATCGGCGCAATTGGGCATGTGATGGTTTTGGAACACACCGCACATTCAATTGAGATATAAAAGAGAAGAGTTTATTTGCAGAACCAGTTGAGAAATACCACATTTGAAATAATGTGAGTGGGCCTATACGGATTCACACAAAATGTATTCATAGCATCTCATGCCATTCATATCGAGCGAATGCTCTCACGATTAGTGTGTAATTGCAGCCAATTTTGCTTCTTCAGTTTCATTGCTCAAACAGAAACATATCCGCTTGCATTCTGATGCTTTGATATGCGGCTATTCAAAATCCACGACGTGCCTGAAATGGCTTGCAGACAGTTACACACAGAGCCGCACATTGCACCGGTGCGTACACGCACGAACGCGTATGCTGGCATAGAGTGAGAGAGTGAGTGAGTGAGTGTGGGGGGGGGGGGGGGCGCAAACACATTTATGATATCTGGCAAAACTCGTTGCGGTGCCACGCCATCATAAAAACCCCGTGCCAAGGTGGAGCAGGTGCCCATCTGTATCATTGGCAGTAAGAGCCCGAGGGCATTGTGGGTACTTAACAAACACACGCTGTGGACGAGCTGGTGCATCTGTCTCATTAAAGCAACGTGAATATTTAATACTGGCTCGCGCCACGGCTGGAAGGAGAGGAGATATTCCAGCCCCTCTGGCGTGGAGGTGTTCTCTTCCGTCTGGCGACGCTCTAGAAGTATTCATCAATTCTTTATCTGCAAGGTAACATTTGGAAATGGGTGGTGATATAGCTTTCCCATCTTCGCATAAATGTTTAACTGTAGCACTAGCTTCAAATCGAACCCATAAGGCTAATTACGAGATGTTGTCTGTGGGGAAACAATATCACATGTGGTGACAATATACACGCGGCTGCTGTTACTGCAAATCCACAGGTATGCAAGCGTTACAGTGTTTTACTGACCTATTCACCGAGTCGTTTCACCGACCTTGTCTAGACACATCAATGCCTAACTGCTTCCAACCAACACTGACCGAGATGAAAATAATCTCGCTTATATTTCAGTACGGTATCAAATCCAGTTAACCCTCTGAAAACATTGCCATTTAATGACTTGACTGAGCCTTCGCGCTTAATGGTGTGCGTTAGGGTTAACTGAGGTGTTGAGTAGCCATTCAGCTTTGGTGTGAACTTCAGAAAAGGACACCTCGACCAGGTAGCTAAGGTTATATTGACAGATCACCTTGGCCTCTAATCTTGGTAGCACATACTGTATGTCATTCCCCTGTCTGTGTGTGGGTAACTTTACACCCAGCGAAAGGTAAGTGCATTTCGCATCAACTTCACCACTGCACGCTGGGTATTACAAAAGCGGTATCGTGCTAAATAGCTTTCAAGGGCGCTATAAGTTTCAAGACAAATTCCTGCTTCGATATAGACGTAAGATTATCTGTGCACATAATGTAGGTCGTTTGTCGGTCGCTGATCCTAAATGTCAATCGGCTTGAAATAAATATTCAAGAAATACCGGTTTAGCACGCACATCATTCGCTGCACCTGTGCAACATTTGAGCGCTGTCCGTGGTCCTGAATGTGTTATAAGACTCTTACAAGAGCTCCCTCGTACATGGTATTTGCACCATATTCACGAGTAATTACAAAGATTTTGTGCAAACGCACATGGAAGAGAATGGGGTACTTTAGGTCAAATGACTGGATATCCTTCTCTTCAATTTGTCATTGTCACTTCATTTTCCGTCATGAGCTGCGCTTACATCAAGTCCTGCAGCGCTGCAAACACACAACCCGAGGCTAAAGTCCCCGGCCGCAGAGCTCACAAGATTAATTATAATGATATGAACACTGGCACGTGTGTGAGCATGCAACTACAGAAATCACTTAAGTATTAAACAGACAGACAGCAGGGATAGTCACATTATGGTATCATATTATTATTATGCATATCCTTCGCAAGCGGGCGGATCTTAAAACAGCACAGAGCTTAAGCTGTTACCACAGAACCTGCTCACTACGAACTTTGCCTTTGGACAACCTCACAGTAGTTGTCATGTAAATAACAAAAGGCTGCACTGCGTTATGATGTCCCTCTCTGCAACCAAAGGACTCAGACAAAAAGGGCTGGCCATCCATCTTCTGTGCAAAAAACTGCGTTCTGGTCATTGAGATTCCCCTGCCCTTGCACTTGTATTGATCTATGGTTACACTTTGGTGTTGTGGGTAAGTCCCATGTTTTGCCATTCCCATGAGGAACTTACCTTCTGCAACCATACGTCCAGTTAAGCCGGTCTTTAAGGATAAGGTCTGTTAGTAAATTACTGTTTTAAAAATGAGAAGCACGCGCGTGCAAACCTTACCTCACAGGGCATGGTGGCTAACATCAGTAGCAGGAACATGGCACTGAGAAGATGCATTTTCCCCGTAATGTCAGTCTTCCAACGACCCACAACTCCACTCCGGCTGCCCGCACTCTCCGCTGCCCTACGCGGCTTAATTTGGAAGGTCTCTTACGACCCGAAACAGATTCCGTCAACGCTCTGTGTAGCGTGCGCGACGATCCTCCTCATCACCAGCCGTGCGCGCTTCGTTTATTCCAGTCACGGACGCAGATTACCCCTACGTGGGTCGGCGCAACGATGAGCACTGTGCCTTGTGATTAGTCCTCTGCTCTTTGCTTATTTATGTATGACACCATCGGGTCAACCGTGACGCGGCTGTATTGAAGTGTGCCTAACCTGGGTGAAAAATATTCGACATCGGCTTCCACGAAATCGTAGAAGCGATGAGTCTGTTCTAAAAAGCGGCGGTCAGATAGAGGTGGAAGTGGCAGAGGTTGTGAAGTGCCCAGTGTGTTTCCAAGGCACCGACGCTAGGAGCACCACACATTTATCCTCTAGTCTAGCAGCTGTTTCAAAGAAAAGACCAACCTCTGATGCAGTCCAGTATTTTGTGTGTAGGAACGAGGGTGGGGAGAGGCGTCGACTACCTTCCAACGCTTTGGATTTCAAACAAGAGTATGCCCCGGAGTAGCCTAAAGGATAACATTAAGTAGAATGAGTGATGATCGGCTTAGGATGCTGTTTGCACACCTTGATGTTTGATATTGATAGACAGACCTGAGCAGGTTTATAAGCCAGTACCAGTGTTGAGTAAGCCAGTGTAATTCATTATGTGCATTACATTAATTCACAGACCTTTTCACAGATACCCTCAGTTAATCACTGACTGGCATTGTGTGTGTGTGTGTGTGAGTGTGAGAGAGAGAGGGAGAGAGAGAATGTGGTAGGCCCCTCTGATCCTCTTGTTTTTGACAGTCTCGGCTTTCATAGCCACAGGTCATGCTGAACAGTCCATTAATAATATACCATCCGCTTCTGTCCTGAACGGGTCCTCAATGGTGCATCTCAACTGCACTAATACCACATGTGTAATGTTATGGGGCGAAGGTGAGCTGCTGTGTCCTCTTCAGATAATCACATTCCTGGACACTTCACAGCTTGACTTTCAATTGAAATAATGATCCTCAGAAGTATTGTAACAATTGATGAGACATGTTGTCTTTATTAGAGCAGAAGCAGGGAACACAGACCAAGTCATAGACACCATTATAATGCACACACAAGGGTAGTCACTAACACTCACACAATACACAAACGGGGTTTATCACACACAACAACACAGGGATAACACATGGTCCTACCAAAGAGAAACTACACATGCTGACAAATACACCACATGGTCAACGCAAACAACTACAAAATCAGACATTACACATCTAACATTCACACACACTACATTATAGGAGCTGACAGCAACGAGTCTAACACACCAACGCTAGAGTATTTTTCATGTAAAAGGGAAAACAAGACTACCTTATGCCTACCACAAAGCAGCATTTGATCATCTAATTAAAACAAATATGACAAACTATACATATACCCTTGGTATTTTAGTGTAGCCTATATCTCTCAGTTAATGGCCCCTGATGTGCATGTTCAGTTAAGAAAGCGAAAACAGGATTCAAAACCTAACAATGTAATGTGTATTTATACCTTTTGTAAATGTTCAAAGATGATTAGATTGTTAGAATTTGTAAAGATTGCGCTCTTGTACTTTTTCAAGTCAATATCTGACCTAAGTGACACCCCAGCCCTGAGGGAACCCCATTGGTTTCCATCTCCGTTCAGAAAGTAGGGGATGATAATGTGCTCCTAGCTCTTATTTAGGACTACCCTCAGATCATTTAAATGCCTTATTCCGTCATACACTCAAAGTAATAGTCAGCTTCCTCTCTGGTTCTGTAGGCTATTCCCAAATCTATTGGACCTTTGGTGGTGAATGATGTTGCTTACTTTGCCTAAATAAAGCTGCCTGTCTAGCAGTGTTTGAAAATATGATTCATTTAATGCAAATTATACAGTCTGCAATGTTTTTACTTAGGCTTCAAAGTGCTAAAGTACATCAGTTTACATAAACCTCACTTGTGTTCTCCTTAAAACCTTTTTATAAATGGGAGAACTGTGCACACTTAAACATCCTGTTGACATTTCACATTGTTGTACACAGTTTTGAAGTTGGCAGCACTGCAAAAAAAACAAATGTTTTCAAATGTACACCTTGAATAAGTAAACTGCTTATTCTGCTAGTCAAGCTGAACTTTTTTGAGAAAAGCACTAATACTAACACAAATGCCATTTGGGCAGCACACCAAATTATTCTAATATCTACACTGCACTGCACTGTGCTGCAGGTCGTTTTAGATGAAAGCATCTACATAAATAATTGTACAGTAAATGCACATATCAAGTCTTTCAGCTGACTAACAGCTGCCATTGCAGTAGCTGAAGCCCATGATATGGCACTTTTTCCTTGTGCCTAATGGCAACAGACCAATGTGAGCCAACCATACTGTACAAGGCTGGTTAGCTGAACTTTATGAATCTCTGTGTAAGAAGAAAACTCATCTAGCTAGAATGGCTTAGCACTAGAACTTCAAAACTAGAACTGTCAAGAATTTCAAAACAACTAGAACTGCCAAGGTGGTCATTTTGACTGTTGGAATTTAAACTTAAAATTTTACCAGCAGAACTATGTTTTCTTTTTTCATTTTTGAAAAAAAAAAGGTTTGAAAGGTAAACAATAATCATTTATTCAACAAAGTTACTGTTTATGGAAGTTTTAAGCATTTTTCCATCACGAGCAGGATTAATCTGCTTTCCCAATATAAGTTCAGACTTTTTAAATAATGATTCATGATTTATAATTTATGAGGTAAAACAATTCCAAATGAAACAAGGCATCCCCTTCCATTTGATATTATGGTCCTTTAGATATGAAATATATTCCGCCTCAAGGTTTTATTATCTGGGTTCAATATTCTGTTACCTTGGCAATTCCATCCTTTTTTAGTTTTCCTTGTGGCTTTTATTTAAAGGGACACCAGGCAACGTTTTCGTGTTAATTAATCATCTTCGTAAGTCGGTATATGGTTAAATGACTCATTACGGGGCGAATGAAGGCTCTCTCGCCCGCCCCTACTGCCTGTAGAAAGAATATCCCACTTGCAAGTTCGGTGTATCCTACCCGCCGACCAAAGCAGGATCAGTTTACAGCACAGAGGCAGGCTAACGAAACGCTAGAGATTGTTGCAAACGTGTGTATAATGGCAGAGCCGGCGAAGAAGCAGTGAAAACCCTTGACGGAAGACGCAAAGAAAAGGAAAAGAGCTTCAGACCGAGCGAGGGGGAGTTTCGTAGAGAAAAAGCATCAGGCTTGCCTGGTGTACCTTTAATGACCACACCTGTCAGACGTGGTTTTATCTAAATCCACTCACCCATCTCAGCTTTGTAAAACAGAAATGTGTCTGTATGAAAGTTATAAGGGTGTGGAAGCCCAAACTTTTTTCCAAGAGAAAAAACACCCATTTTGCACAACTTCACGAGATGATGAATTACAGTTCTACTTTTGGCAGGCGTGAGATAGCCACAGGTGATGCATTTAATTTATGGGTGGGGATGGCGGTGGTGGTGGTGTGTGTGTGTGTGTGTTGGGGGGGGGGCTCGTGCCAGAGATAAATGTCCCCCTGGAGCTACTGAGGCAGCGTGAAGTCGCTTGATCTCTGCAGATGAGATTAGATTAAAGTAGAAGTAAAGAAAGTGCTCTGTATCCTCCCAGGTCTGTGCATCTCTCTCTCTCTCTGTCTATATCTATCCATCCATCTTATTCACTCTTTTTGTCCTTTCACTCTCCTTTCCCCTTCTCCCTCCCCTCTTTTTCTCTCTCTCCTTTTGCTCTCTCTCCATCTTTTTTTCCCTGTTCACACTGTAGTGTGCAGTGTGAGGAGGACATGGTGCCAAAGCATCAGTGCTCTCCTCTTCTGTGTGATGGATTGTCTCTCTAGGTCCAGCCAAAGTGTGTGTATGTGTGTGTGTGTGTGTGCCCATGTGTATGGGTGGACAAGTGTGGACGTATGTGCGTATGTGTGTGTGTGTGTTCCTTTTAAGCAAAATCGGAATGTTGTCATGATGCTTATCCTACTTAAAGAATTAAAATGTGTGTTTGGGTGAGTGTGTGTGAGTATGAATGGGTGTGTTGGCACGGCACGTGTGTTTCTGCATTGATGTTTCTCCATTATAATGTATGTTTGCAGTGAAAGAGTCTCTACTCTGAAAGGGGGGGGGGGGGGGTAATTACTGTGATCAAATCAACTTAAAATGGAAAGAGACTGTTAACAATGAGCATGTTTTCCAGTGTGGAAAGGAAATGCAACATGCTTTGGTACAGGTATATGCTCCCGCTGTCAAAGCGATGCAATGCACAGCAAGAAGCTGGATTACCACTATGCTTCAGCCTGAGTCATCATTCATTTTGAGAAAATAATTTTCTTCCCCAGAGCATCCTATTGTAGGTCCTAAAGTAACATTAAGCAGACTAATATCAAATTAATGGAGCCTTCAGTATGGGCTGGGAGCTTTGGGATTAAACATCCAACAGCATCGTGTAGCACACTCCCCTCCTACCACAGCCTTTATGGTTTTTAAAAACTGAACATCCTGCTCTGCTTAGTACTGAGAGGCTCCTTGAAATATTTTTTGTATAAACTCTGCAAGTGTCCCATCTGAATATCATATGCTTTAGTTGTGGCTTTTAAAGATTGCATTTGCATGTACAAAATATATGCCCTGTTCTGGGAGGGTGGCAAACCTGACAGAAGCATCCAAGCAGAGCTACGCGGTTCTCAGAGTCTGTGGGCGTGTACAGCTTTGAGAGTCAATGAAGCGCGACTTGACAGCGCTTTCCCTCCTGTGTCACTATGCAAATCCCACATTTTATACACATCACGCACTGATCTCCCCTGTGAGAGTTTAACTTATTAATACTCATCTCTGAATCTTTAATTGTGCATACAGGCCCAGGAGATATGAAGTCCAATATTGAATGTGAGCCCTCATCTCTTGTGGAGAGGTGACTGTCCCACTGTCACTCCAGAGGCTAACACCAAGACCATAGCAGCTGTTTTTAAATTGATGCTCTGTCCAATATTAGTATCATCTTCAGACTTCAGAAGCATCTTATCACTGTCACAAACATAACACCAAAGGTTATTTTTTAGTTTTGTAATCAAAGTCTATAGCCAAGGGCAGGAGAAACATAGAAATTAAGAGGGGCCAGGTCTAGATGGGGGCATTGGAAGGAGCATTTGTTTTTGAGGCGTAGACCATAGATATTAGAAAGCTAAATACCGCATTGGGCTCCAGATAGTACGTAAATAGCGCCGCCATCTTGGTGGGGGCAACAATAACTGGAGTCCAATGGAGAAACACGTGACAATGACTGGAAATCAGACAGGTGTCTCTGATTGCCAGCAAGTGTTGCCCATAGACAGTAAACGTGTTGCCCCCAGCAATATGGCGGCCGCGTTTTTGCCAGAACTCAAGCCCAATGCAGTATCGAGCTTTCTAATATCTATGGCGTAGAGACTATCAGAGTTGAGTGCAAGATGCTAACATGCTAAAGCTAGATGCTAACAACTGCAATGATAACAGCTGTAAGGTCATAGGATTCATTCCCATAGAAGCACACCTTCTAAAAACTGCATACCTTCCTCACAATGTGGGTGACTCAAGTTAGCATAGCATACTGTAGCTAGAGGTAGGCTAGATCATTTGAAGTACCTTTATGCACAACAATAATGCATATCTATGGGGGAACTGGGGTCAGGCATTATATCTGATGCTTAGGCAAATTAGAGCTGGCCATTTTCCAGTGGAAATGTGCAAACAGCTGATTGCTCCGTGGTCAACAACAGATGGAATCAAAAGTGGCATTTCAATGCCTCCCTAGGCTGTGGCACATTCAGCACGGCATGAAGGGCAAAGAAAGCTTCTGGGAGGTATTTTTAACACATGCGGTGGTGTTTGTGTTGACTGGGCGCGGCGTGGTCGCAGGGCCTTTGTGTATGGCATCCGTCTTCATTCAGAGAAAGACCACCAGACTGGTCTGGGGAAGAGGAGGCTGCAGGGAGGAGAGGAAGTGCCGTCTACTGATAACACTCCTAATAGAGATGGAGAAGCAGCCGAGGAAGAAACGCTTCTTTTGTGAATTAAAGATCTGTCAGAAAAATGAGCACACACACTTTGAACACACACACTCATACACACACACACACACACAGAGAGAGAGCACACATACAAAGCACACTTAAGCATAGATAGCAGGCACACACACACATAAAACACACACACACACACACAAATGCGCGCACTCTCCCTCTCATTCTCTCTCTCTCCCTCACTCTCTCTCTCTCCCTCACACACACACACAAAGCTTGCATGTCTAGAATCAGTTACTAGACTGAGTTAATCTCAGTGGCTTGTGCTTAATTGGATGAATTAAAAAATGATGCAGAATGCGTCAGAAGAATAAGAAATTATCCGTGTTGTTGGCGGCATCTCAGACTAGCAGTCATTTGTTGGGTACATGTTATTCTGTTTCTCTCCCCCCCCCCCCCTCTCTCACACACACACACACATTGGGATTGGGATTCAAATGAAAGCAAAGCAAGTTACTTTATTAACTGAACTTTAAGACATAGGTCTATTTGATTATTTCAAATTAAATTTCAAAAGATGTGCAGCAGACCTGAGGCAACACATTATATTCTTCAGAAATATAGCTGATATAAACTGAAATAAATGCTACTGCAGAAGTGCATGCACAAAATGTAGGCCTACTCACATTATAAAGGGCATAACAAACAGAACATATTATATTCATTATCTTTGAGTTATATATATATATATATATATATATATATTTGAGTTATAATAAGGAACATTGTGGAGTGCATTGCCATTTTATAGGCCTACAGTCTATGGTGCACTGTCACTTGCCACACACATCAACGCCGGCAGGCAAACACTGGATGAACAATGGATTTTATGGAGCAGCAACCAAATATAACCGAATCGTGATTTACACGGCAGCAAAGTGCGATGCTGGTGTGCGGAGTTGTATTGAAAAGAATGGAATGTGAATGTGTTAATGTAAATGAATTTTGAAAGCAGAGTGCATCGCAAATAGTAGCAGCCAAAGAGGAATGTTGATAACAGAACAAGTGACGGTGAACAAAATCTTTGGCGGCACACAACTAATAAGTCAGCCTAGGCTACTACTATTTGGCCGGCTCTTTAGCCCAACCAAGTGTGTGCAACATGCCTTTACGTAGCCTATAGGCATGGGCCAAATGATTCTATTCCGGAAGTTCTTTCAGTTCCCTTCACCTTCACAAATCGTTCGTTTGATTCGTTCTTTCAGTTCCTTAAGTCAAAATATGCTTTAGAGCACCGTCTTGGTTGTCTTAAGTCAACTATCCTTTAAAACACCGTCTCATATGGTGTTACATCATTTATGTAAATATCAAGCTTAATATTAAGCACATAAGTGCCTTTTTTCATAAATATACTGAATGGAATTCAGTAAGAATCATATGGCGTTTTTCCAAGTTCAGGCAGGCACGTTAGTAAAGCCAGGCCTTTCATTTGTTTACCCATACTCTCATTCACGTTTTAGACTCAATCGCGATATACGGTCGAGGGAGATGAAGCTCTGTTCGTTTGTATCTTTTATTACGTGACCATTTTTTTGTATATTAAAAAGAACCAGTTCTCTTGTTTTGGGAATCAGTTCTCGTCGTTCACCTTCGGGATTCGTTCTTTCTGACCGAATCAGTCGCGAACTGCCCATGCCTAGTACTAGCCTACTAATGGCGCATCATCATAAAGATACATTTGATCTGCATCACGCCCCATTTTAGCTGAAAACATGTTAATATTATATCATTGAAAGACAGCTAGTAATCACACGTTGACGTTACATCTAGTTATTAATTCACAGGACATTCAATCATTTTACTAACACGGCAGTTATGAACAATTGTGTTTATGTAACTTACTCATGTCGAAACGATGTACATTACCAACCTAATTCGTTTGCAATACCCCATGTATTATACAAATTTAGCATGTACACGTACCATAATATCCCATGCAAAACGGTTAGCTTGCTAGCTAGCTCACTGTGGAACTTCAGTATAACATAGCCAATTATCTCACCTACCCAGCTAACAATTTATGGTTCCCAAACGTTCCCCGAAGGTTAGTTTTTGAGTAAGTTTTTGTTCCCATGGAAAGTTTGCTGAATGTTCCGGGAACGTTAGCTCTTGGTTATATAAAACGTTATCTAAAGGTTGCAACCGTTAGGGAACGTTCCGATAACGTTCCCTAAACGTTGTGCCATTTAGGGAACGTTCCCCTAACATTGCAACCTTTGCATACCAATTGTATTATTACTTTAAACAGCATAAGCAGGGATGCATTAATATATATTAGCAGGAAATAATGAACAGGCAAAATCGATGGAACTTTAATATAAAATTATCAAAAGACAAAAAAAAAAGGCCTAACAATAATATATATATATATATAAAAATATAAAAATTAGACTTAGTGTTAGCTAAGTATATTAACATAAGGAATTTGACTTTGGTAGGTGCTACATTCAACAAATAGACACACACTTTACAATAGACAATATACATTGTGGCAGATACCAACACAATATACAAATAAGACATAATACCAATACAAGTACACATGGAGTGGGCTGTTGAGTGCAAAGTAATAGTGCAAATGTAGTGTGCAAGACGTATATTGGAATGATGTAGTAAGTAATATGCAGGTGAATGGTCAAAGTGCAAAAGAAGCTGCTCCTGTGTGTGGTTGTTTTTGTGTGTAAAAAATACTGTTGCTGTAATACAAAAAAATACTATAGCTTTAATTAAAAAAAAAATCAAAAGCTTTAATACAAAAAAAAAAAAATACAAAAGCTTTAAAAAAATAAAAAAAGAGCTCCAGTCCTTCAACAGCCCGAGTCAAGTCTCAACGAGATCGGTCCTCAGCTTGCCTAAAAAGAAAAAAAAAAAAAGTTTGATGTCATACTAAGAATGAACATGTTGAAAAAAAGACAAAGTGCCTTACTAACAACCCTGTTTTTTCTGATCACAAAAAAAGTAGTTTTCCCATTCCTTTGATTGTTATGAACAAATTTCAATTTACCATCTGTGTGGGGCAAACTTGAGTGCTTGCCCAATCAGGTCCTCCGCCTCTGCAGCATTTAGCGCAGGGAAGTTTTTCTGGGCCGCAGCTATAGTAGAAATCAACAAATGAGAAGTTAAGTCAAATTGAAACTTCTTATCAGCCAAGTTAAGCATAATACTGATGTGAACAATAAAACACCTGCCTGTTAAAACCCTGCAGAGGGTTAGGTCCTGAAAGGATTTCTTGGCCTTCCTGCCCCGCAGGCTGTACTCCTTAAGAACGTTGTTGGTTGTCACCCGCCGTAGCATACGACGGATGGCAGCACCTGCAGTCAACCCTCCAAGGGACGCCAAGAAAAGTAGCTGTAAAACATAGAAATACAAATTATATAGAATATATAGTGGAGAGCTTATACAATCTCATATTGTAAGTCAGTTCAGTTATAATGATTTGAATTTATGCAATTACATAGTGTTTATCTTAAGGGCAGGACTATGGCCATTTAATTACCATTTTGTTCCTCCTCTCCTGGTTACCAAGACTTTGGTCCAAGTCTTGCAGCTCGGTGACTGTCGAGCAGGGTGACGGCAAAAGGTCTTCGACCGGAGCAGAGGGAAGTGACTGAGCCCCTTAAGAGGCTGAGCAGCTCCTCCATCTTGCCCTCCATAGAGTCAATTCGCTGTGCCATGCGGACCATGGATGTCCTCATAGCTATGGAAAAGTTGATAGTGTTAGTTACCGTATTTTCCGGACTATAAGTCGCACTTTTTTTTCATAGTTTGGCTGGTCCTGCGACTTATAGTCAGGTGCGACATATATGAAAAAAATTATATAATTGAACATGTTTTTAAATGTTAATTTATATTAACTGACATGAACCCTACATGAAACATTACCGTCTACAGCCTCGAGAGCGCTCTCAAATGCAAACGCTCTCCTGTGCACTTTGTCAGAGATTAGTGCTTGCTATGCCTAAAACACACGTGCATACTTAAATGCTCAAATTATGGCCGGGCTGAAGCAATAACCTACACACAATTGTTGCTGCCAGGCAGCACCCTACGAATTTTATATAAAAAAAAAAAAAAGTAAATGCATAATTTAAAAAAAATAACTAAATGTAGGCCCTCTTAGACCTCTTTGACAATCCCGTCGGGCCTATTGGCCTATCGACTGGCTTGCTTCAGTCATGTCTAAAACTGCATCTTTTTCTCTCTCGTGAGCATTTAATCTGCTGCCAGCTTGTGACTACACATCGCCCAAAATGCTTGATTGTATTTAAAAATGCTGAGAATACAATGCATTTTGGTGTGCCACATGGCATTTTCTTTCAGTGAATCTTTTGCTTTGCAATTACCTTCCTGCCCTCCTCTTGGCTGCCTTCACTCCTTCGTCTTCATTAACATTAATCTTTTTGGCCTCAATAATCCAGTTACGGTATACATTATAAAATTACATATGTAAACAAATTAAGTGAGTCTCCTTACCTCTCATGTCCATCTCCATGGCTGAGTCACCTCCCTCTGTGCGACAAGTTCTGCTATTTACAACCAAAAAAGTTAAGTTACACTCAAATCCCTAGTCATGAAATTGCATTTAATTGGAAATGGAAAATTCAAAGCCGCTGTACCTTCAACTGGCACCCAAGATGAAGGGCGAGTCAAAGTTGACCCATCCAGCACTGGGCGACCGACTGGGCGGGAGTTGCTGACAGAACTTCCAGATATTGCCATGAGCCCTGGCGCCTCTGCACACTCCTCTGGCAGCTGTAGCTGTGGTCTTTGACGTTGGCGAAGACGAGCCACTTCTCTCTCAGCCTGTTCAAGTCGTACCAGCTCTCGTCGTGCCCTCTTCCATCGCTTTGTGTAGGCCTGCCGTGCTGCCCTTGCACTCATTGTATGCAAATTCAATGCAACCTATGAGTTCCTAATGAAACCGAAAAAAAGACACCGACACAAAAGGCACAGTATCCATAGGAATGCTTGGTTAGTTTGTAAACCAGTACGGCAGCCGAGTAGCCTACACATATACCGCCCCTTCATGTATGCTTCCCATTCACTGAGATAGGAAAATAGCTTGTTGATAACTGCCGTTGCAAGATGGCCGCCGAGTTCCCTAAAATACTTTTAAATACTGGCTGCAAATTAACACTAAATTAAAATAGTCGGTACATTTTGTGTAACAAGAACGCAAGCAGGTTAACATGAAGACAAACAATGCGGCAGACACGTTGTGCACAGCAGCAAACAAAAGACTCAAACAAAGCACAATAAGCCGTCTGTGTAAAGCATAACTCTCGCCAAAATACAACATTTTTGTGAATGTCCCGAGTCAAACTTTCGGTAAAAAGCATAAGCTTAAACAAAAGGGCGACAATTAAGATTTACCGTATTGATTTTTGATAAAATGATCGCATCCAAGAATTTAACACAACATGAAACTTTACTACAACGAAGTCAACGAGGGTCTCTGCACATTAACTCCAGCATTAATAACATTGTAGTAAAACTCTTTGTGCACAAACAAAGACTACTAATACTAAAGACTAGACTACTGTATGAAAAAGAATGGTTTTGAACAATCACTACTTTGGCGAGATTAACGTTTCGCTTAACTTGCAACTTGAATATAACAAAGCCCTACGAGTGAAGGAAGTTACAGTTGAACTCCAAATCCGTACATTACAACCACAACATCATGAAACTGTAATATATTTAACTTTTTCCTGAGATCGTAAAGCTGAGAAGCGGAGTAATCCACGAGTAAATCCAATCGAGTCAGTCGTGTCTCCAAGACTTCCTGGTAGTGAGCGGTCTACCGGGTTCTACGTAGACTTATCCAGCCTTCCAGCCAATCAGGAACGTCCGTGTTGCGTCACATGCTTTGACGTCAGGCCACCTGACCAATCAGCATTTTACAGGGTAATTTCAAACTAAAGTGGAGTGTGTTGCTCTCTCCGTGATATCCATGAAGCTCCTTTTTTATGTCTGTAACATTAGATATGGAGTTTGTTTTTTAATTTAATGTTTAAACGTAAAAGTGCAATGCTACATGTGTGTGACATTACACATCCTTATTTGTTCGAGTAAGCAGACATACTGCATCATGGTTTGAGTCTACATGAGCAAAAATCGTTTACTGTCTATGGCAAAAACACAGATGCGACATCCCAAAATGCGCTTTCTGATGACGTCGAACGTCGAAGTTTAGAGAGAAGAACTCATAGACAGTAAAAGAAAGAACTTGTAGTGAAATCAAAGATTGTTAAGGCGGAGCAAGATACTTCCGCCTTAACAATCTTTGGTGAAATTAGTGAAATTGCTGTTTTAATTTCACTTCACTGTTTTAGATGTTCAATTTCAGGGATTGGATTATGTCGATTATAGCTGTTATTGTCTCCAGTTTCTAAAGCTGATAGAGGCGCAATCAATCACACAATGCCATATAACACATTTAACACGGCATGGAATTGGAATGAATAGAGACGCATTACCATTGACGTCATTGCCACCTAATCAGAAGACTCGAATAGGGAGGGAAAGTGAAAACCAGCGCCCCAAGTGGTTGCGTTCCTATCGAAGAGCAGCTCCAATGTTAAAGGCCGTGTTGCAGGGTTCATTTTCCAACGAATTTGCACAATTTGCTTGTTGATAATAAACATTTAAACTGTTATCCATTGTATTTGATGTTGTTGGGTATCACAAAACGGAATATAATACCAAAAAGCAGGTAATATTTCACAGCATTTGAAGTGATTCTCCTTTCCCCCACAATGCATTGCATTACGTCACCTTGGGGAGACTACAGACCAAAGCCCACCTTGAGACCCTTGAGAGTAACGAGAGAGGAGTAAAGAGAGACGAGTAAGGTATTGTTCAGCAGTAGATAGCGCAGATTATAGATAAATATATAGGCTATAGATAGCCTAGATATGTATATAGACAGATAGATAGCTAGATAGATCATGTCATTATGCTGGTCACAGGGGAGCTCCTCGACCAGCGGCCAAAATGCACTCGCTTCCCTAGTTACTGCAGCTCTCCACCACAGTTTCCATCGGGACGGCACAGCCCACACAAGCACCTGCAAAACTGCGACTTGCCCATATTATCTCCCTCTTTGGTAAGCCGTACCCTGGCGATGTCAATGGCAATCAATCACGAGCAGTAGTTATCGAAAATATTCATGCTGAAGACACGACCAGCCTAATCGGCGGCGGCTAGAAGCTAAGTAACTGGGGTGGCTCACAGGTGGGACTAAAAAGTTAGCCCAGCTAGCTATCATGATGCTTCATATTCTGATCTTCTGACTAAGTTTGCCCGGTAGCCTACTTATCTGAACTAACGACATGATCACTATCACTAGATATAAAGAACATGTTGACTTTCATTCGGTGCTGTTCACTGACAGTAACAAAAAAAGTGTCGTAATGTTATAAGCATAATACATTGAACTGAATAGGTGCATTATAGCCTCATAACGAGGCCTCTCAAATTCAGAAAATTGCATTAAACTAAAATCGGAAGACATTGTTATCTTTGTTAGACCATAGGGTCGTTGTCATATAAATGCTGTAACGAAATTCGAAGTGTAAATATACAAACTTTATGTTGAAAGTGTAACCGCGACCGTTTCCCATAGGAATGAATGTAAAACATATACCCTCCAAAACGAGACCTCCCGAAATTCAGAAAAAATACTAAATTGATATCAGGCACCGTTATTACCATTGGTAGATCATAGGGTAGCTGTGATATAAATGCTGTGACGAAATTCGAAGTGTAAATATACAAACTTTATGTTGAAAGTGTAACCGCGATGTCCATTGAAATGCATTGGAATGAATGAAGCACAGATCAAGTAGTCCCCAAAGTGACGTCATCACCGAATTGCGTACAAAAAACCCGCTAATGCTAAAAACAACAAAAACTGGCATTTAACACCATTTGGAGACATTTTTAAAATGATATACATATATGGAGTGCTTTATGTACCCATTAATCAACAGTGGTGTTTAACCTGCAACACAGGCTTTAAGTCCCATAGACCTATTTAAAGGGAAACTTGGCTGGATTTCCGCCTCTGCTGGAGAAATTGTGCATTATGCTATTTCAAACTGTGGAAAAAGGTAACGATAAAGCACATGGATTTGTTTACAAGCTAGCAAAACGGTTAGCATAAGTTTGGCAGACAATGTGGATGTTACAAGGTAAGAAACACGATTTAAAACGAGTTTCTTGTTTCTCACTTCTCTTTCCGGGACGGTAGTTGCAATGTTGGTTTTCCGCCTGGGGACGCTAGGGGCAGCGGGAAAAGTCACCATTTTCACCGGAACAGGTCATTTAACCATCCAAATGATTTCTAAACGGGTTTATTACGTTAAAATAGTTGCCAAGTTCCCCTTTAAAAAAAAATATTGTGAAGCCAAATCAGCGATGTTATCCACCAAAAATATTTTTCAGTGTCTATACAGTAATAATATTCTAACTGTGAAAATGTCAGACCCTATTTTGCCTTATTTAAGAAAATCGAAATTGCTCCTTTTGTTTCATAAACGAACTACAAAAGAAGTCACGTGACTTTACCCTTTACCTTCACCAGTTATCCTGACATAAAGGTTATCACCACGCGGTTTACATCACCTTCCGTTATTACAAAAATATGTTAAGCCAGTTAAGCAAATTTCGTATTCACCCCTTGCAAGTGACGTCACGTTTTGTTCGCGCCACAGCAAAATAGCCTAGTGGACGGCAAGAACACGAATCAAATCAATGGGTTGTAATGGGACATGTCGCACAGCTAGGAGATTATAGTGAGATTTAACCGTAGTAATGCCCTTCCATGACTGTTGGCTTATTGTTTGGAATACAACATCCCATGTTCTTGCATAGATATATTTTGGTTTGTTTTCTTTGTGTTTCGGGAGTATTTCAACCACAATTGCATGCTTATCTCCTCAGTGTATAAAGCACAGCAGCGGTTGCTATAGCAACCATAGACTCTGAACAGGACGGCAGATAGCACTTAGGCAAAGTCTTTGGCAAGATCTGAATGTAAACAGATAATACCGTTCAAGTTTTTTTTAATTTCCTATTTCTTTCAATTCTTTAACTTAAGACATGTAAGAAGTAAGTTTATTCGCTGGGCAACGTACAAACTGACGAGTTACATTAGCCCTAGCACTATGAGCTACGATACACGTTAGCTAGAATAGCTAGCTTCTAAGTGTGGCAGCTAGTTATTATTTCATGTTCTGATATGACATTCTTAATGTTTTGACTATGTTACAACTGATAAAAGCAAGACAAATAAAGTAACCAAATCGCTTTGCAATATTTTAGTCCAGAAATACTTATGGGTGTTTACCATTTACCATAATGTTAATTACAGTAGCCTAACGTAACGTTATCTCCCCTTGCTGTTACCACCAGTTTTAATAACATTTGCGATCATGACCCATTTCATCTAACAACACCACTGGCATCTTCTTTGACTATCAGACCCCAAACAGCAATACAATGAACTACAAAGATGTTATAGTAATGGTGTTCAGTTCATCATAATCTTTATGACATAATGTAATTTGCCGTCCGTCTCCCATCGTTTTGCCGTCCAGCATGGAGCCATCACGTGCCTTAAGTCACGTGTCTGCAAGGGGTGAATAGGGAGGGAAAGTGAAAACCAGCACCCCAAGTGGTTGCGTTCCTATCGAAGAGTAGCTCCAATGTTAAGTCCCATAGACCTATTTTTTTTTTAAAATACTGTGAAGCCAAATCAGCGATCTTATCCACCAAAAATATTTTTCAGTGTCTATACAGTAATAATCTTCTAACTGTGAAAATGTCAGACCATATTTGCCTTATTTAAAAAAATCGAAATGGCGCCTTTTGTTTCATAAACGAACTACAAAAAAGCCACGTGACTTTACCCTTCGACGTTACTCACGGTAGCATGGTTTGTTTATTAGCCTGGTTAGCATTGCCACTTAACACTTACTGCCAGCTCTTCATGTGAGTAGAAGCACAACACCAGTTATCCAGACATAAAGGTTATCACCACGCGGTTTACATCACCTTCCGTTATTACAAAAATATGTAAGCCAGTTAAGCAAATTGCTGTATTGATCAGTTAGAGATTAAGCGCCCAAACCTGTGACGTCACATGCAACTGTAGTTTGTTATCACCATGTTACGACAAAAACTCAAAACAATTCAACTGATCCTAAAAATAAGGTATGACCACTTGAAGCAATAGAGGTGACCCCAGTGCCTAACATATGGAAGGCATTAAATTAAGATCCCAATGTGCAATATTTAAAAAAAAAAAAAAATCCCATCCCCTCCGCTAAACTCTAGGAACGCAACTACTAGATGGCGATGAGATTACTTTCCCTCCCTATGGATCAGTTAGAGATTAAGCGCCCAAACATGTGACGTCACATGCAGCTGTAGTTCCTTATCACCGTGTTACGACAAAAACTCAAAACAATTCAACTGATCCTAAAAATAAGGTATGACCACTTGAAGCAATAGAGGTGACCCCGGTGCCTAACATGTGGAAGGCATTCAATTAAGATCCCAATGTGCACCGAGATATATTTTTTCTAAAAAAAAAATCCCATCCACTCCGCTAAACTCTAGGAACGCAACCACTAGATGGCAATGAGATTACTTTCCCTCCCTATGCAAATAATGTAAAATGTGTGAATGTAAAATGGTAATGGTAGGCTGCAGGAACAAATGAAACATGTTCTGAATGTATTCTAGTGATAGTTGAAAACTATTATAAAAATATTTTACCGAAGTGTTATTGTTTGTTTAATCCAACGTGAAACTGCAATCGGTTCTGAATGCAGACCAGGCGTTGTCTTCCCCCTACTGGCGTGGGGGTGTAACGGTTGGACTTTTATATTGAGCCAAGTGAAATGTGAAATGAAGAAGTGAAAATTGTTTTATTGATAGATTCGTGTTTTAAGCATTTTCACTTCATACGGTTACAAAACTGAAATCAAGCACAAAAGTATTGTTTATAGCAAAATTGATATCAGCCTAAAAATAAATATATTCTCTTACTCCTTATCTTAATTTGATTACATAAGGCCAATCATTTTTAGTGAATCTCAAGTGACTGCAAACCTTGTATATGCTAGGCCTACTTCAAAAACTTAAACGGAGCTGGTTAAAATAAACATGTCAAAACAGCACTCAGAACAACCAAAAACAACCAAACGGGAACGTTGTGTGAAGGCACTGTGCAACCACAGGAGAACGTTTTAGTTGGTTGGTTCCCTAACCGTTAGTTTTTGGTTTGGTTCGAACTACCCTTTAGGGAACCATACACTAACGTTCCCAACCGTTCCCTTAACGTTTTGTGTTAGGGGGGGGGATAGTTGTAGGAAATAGGCTACGTTCATATTACAAGTGATAGAATGAATGTGTGACTTATTTTTAGTTGATGTTATGACATGTAAAGTTAAGCTTGCTGAACTTAATTATAGTCAGCCACGGGCAGTTTGACACTTCTGTTAGTAAACTGGAGAGAGCAAAACATAGGAACATGGTCACATTAATCCCATAAACACACACACAACTCTTACACCAACCTTATTTTGTGCCTTTTATTCATGTTTGTTTCAAGATTTAGTAAGTTTACTATAAGCACGTTTCGCTCTCCACTTTGATGCAGCATAGATTTCCATTTTATCAGTCATCTTCCCCCTAAAAGGGGGCGTGTATGCAGCACATACAACGTTCCATTCCATTCGTCGGTGCGTATTGTTTAGTTTCCAGTCTGTGGCTAGATCGGTGTGGTGTTGTAGTTGTTCTAACGTCACTAGTTGTTGCAACAGCATGTGATAAAACTACAAAGTTTGTTACACCAAAATGAACGTTAATCTAGCGATAAAAAAATTGACGCCGTTAAAATAGGTTTCTGTTAACGCCGTTAATAACACGTTTAACTGACAGCACTTATATATATATATATATATTAGGGCTGTCAAAATAACTGATTCATTTCGATTAATTAATTTGAGAAAAAATAACTGATTAAAAAAAATAACGCAGTTTAATCGATTCCCTATGACCCCGAGCTGTTAGTCAGTAACAATTAGACTGTAAAATGAAGGAGAGAGATGAAAATGTGCTGCCTAGATCATTGATTGGAACATTTACTTTTAAAAAACGCCTGATGGTGTTGATAAAAATAAAGTGTTGATTAAAATAAAGTCCTCTACAATGTCTGCAGCAAGGAATTTGCATATCACCGGTGTTTGTCAACTCGAAAGTTGCACATCAATGGAAAGAAATAGTGTTGACATTGAGGGGAGTGTTCATTTATTTTCATTGTGTCCCCTAGGTTATATCTGTGGCCTGAAATGCCTTGTATGTTAAAAAAAAAAAAACTTCTTCCCGAAGCACCTTTGAATTTATTTCCTCAGCATATTAGGTCATATCATAGATTATTATGGCCATTATTTGAACAGTGAAAGTAATAATAAAAGTATTTTTGAAATGTAATGTCACTAATGCTGATTATTTAATGATTCATTTGAATTTAAATATTTAAAATACTTTCACAGCAAATATTATATATGCGATTCATTTAGATTAATTAATCACAGAGTATGTAATTAATTAGATTAATTTTTTTAAGCGATTGACAGCCCTAATATATATATATATATGTCTATCTACTGATCTATTTCTATCTACCTTATCTATCTACATTTATAAAGGTTTAAAGGTATACTATGCAGGTTTAGGTATTTTTGGCGAGTGTAGAGCTCCCTCTAGAGTCACGATGTATTTATATGTTACTCTGCTATTGTAAATAGCAAAATATCTCGCAACCTTTCCCCCCTGTACGCAATGCAAATGCTTTTGTTGTGGAGGTGAAGGATTAACAACAAGCAAAAACTATCTCCAAAGAGCTATATCTACTGACAAGGTAATGTTTAACGATTCTCGCGAGGTTTGGCGGGGTGCCACTCTTGGAAGTTGCATAGCTTGTTTTCTCGGTATGGACTCGCTACGTCTATGCTGTATAGCTATGCTAGGTGAACAATTCGCCTATTACAAGTTCGCTTACCATCAAATTGGCTTCATAAAGGTCTTGCATAGTGCCTTTAAATAAGAGCATGTATGCCCCTCCTAGCAAAAACAGTGCTGTCTCCAGCTAGTGTTGTCCCTGCATGCCTCTACCATTTAGCTACAAAGCAAGGCAATGCAGTGCCCCCCCCCCCCCCCAAGTCTCTAATGCCCTTGACTCTGCACAAACATTAATTTGATCACAGTAAGAAGCAAGCACATGTTGGTGATCCACATTGCACTTGGCACATGCCACAGTTGGCAATTATTGAATGTACAGCTCCATGCAACTATTCTCTGACAGCAAGCCAAGACAGCCAATCAGATAAGGCTCTAACTGGTGCCTATTGGCAGGGTTGAGTCTATCCATCTCTCAAAACGTTTATTCACCAATTGCAACTTAGAACATTAAAAAATCACACTGTATTATCCACATTCACAACTCATCAACACTCTAGGAACCATTTAATACCACTGGTATTGTTATAAACATTGGACAATAACCACCACCATCAACAAACATGTTCTGAATGCTTTTTTTTAAATCCGATACTGCATGGCGTAGTCTACCTTAATGTGATCACAGAATTCATAGTTTACCCACCTCTTATTTTACCACTACACCCATGGCTATTGGGTAACATGCAAATTGAATAGCATGTTTGTTTGACATGAAACAGACTGGTATACATGTATGGTCTTGGTAACTGAAATGTGAACATGTACATTACACGCAAAGGTGTTCATTTAGCTGACTGTTCATTTTACGTCTCAAATAGAACTCAGAGGCCCAATCCCCCAATGTCTCCCCTTACGCACTCACACACTTTGATGCGCGTTCCCGCGAACTTCGTGATCGCTTCGGGCTGTCCCACTGCGACATTGTGAAGTGCTTGAGAGCTCGCTCGCACCCTGTCTGAGCCCTCTCGTCAAGTCGGCATGTGAACATTTTACCAGAATTACCTACAATTCATAGCGCTGTGATGTGAAACACAGGGTTACCCACAAGGAGGCTGGAAGCTTGAAAAAGCTTCGGTATACAGTAACGGAAATGTGTTTGCAACACATTGTTTGTGTTGTCAATTTATATGATAAGTTGCAGGTGCTGGCCCTTTCCTGTTATTAGCATTCTGAACCATTACACCCTCGCAAACTTTATCACTTACGACTGATGTCAGTTAAAGCTGCAGTTGGCAAGATTTTTTGATCATATTCGCTGAAACCGACACTTTGCTCTGACAGAACAACATAAATCAGCCGGTTTTAGAAAAAAAACCACACTTCTACCTCCACCTAGAGCCTGTTATTTGTTTTGCAAAAATCCACAGCTCCCGGTTCTTCTGGTCCAATCAGAGCAGGGCTGTGTGAGATCTGACTGTCAATCACAGTCTGGTGCAGTCTGGTGCGTACTGATGACCACAAACTCGATGAGAGGGTGCTTGGTGGTAGTGGTGGAGGGGCATGAGAGTTGTAAACTAGGGCTGTCACTTACGTTCAAAAATCGATTGCACAATCGATTGGACCAAACAACACAAGTTTCGAAAACTAAAATAGGGAATCGATTTTAACCAAATATGTACACTGTTAATTTTAAATGAATTAAACAAATAAAAAGGATAGATGTAACAAAATTCACAAACAAGAATATAAGAATATAAAATAATTCCGAAGTGTTTCTAAAAAGAAAATTCCCACCAATTTTACGCACCGGAAACAGCTGTTTCAATCAGCTGCTGTGCTGCTTGTGTTTTGCCAAAAAATGGAGGACAATGCGATCAAGCTGTGCGACATGAGAGAGACGAGTGCGGTAGGCTATGCAAACTGTGCAATCGAGCTCTACGTAGGTGAAATTTGCTTGACATTTCTAATCGTAAACACAGACACAGCTACGTTGAAGCCTGCAGTAATGTTTGTCACTGATGTAATGGCAGTCCACTCGGCGTATTGTTTTTCGAGAATGTTGCACTCCTGTTTGTCATTGTGCACGAAACTTCACGCCAATAAATCATCAGAAATATTGCTGGCTTGCGTCTACAATCGCCCTCTTTACGTTCGTCCTAATGCCTGTTAGTTGTTTGTGGATTGGCCTATATTTGGCGTTGAAAATGGAAACGTCTTTAGACATGAAAAATCGATTTTACAATCGATTCAATGAACACTTATGTCCATACCTGTCAACATTTAGCTTTCCAAAAACGGGAGATTTTTTTTCGGGGGGGGGGGGGGGGGGTCAGTGTTTATACCGGATCTGTGTTTGCATATTTAATATGTTTCATACACGTGTTTCATCACTGCATTTCGGTCGTTGCTTTTACCTTACCATTACCTTACGCATGCCAGTTATGTATCCACCAGCTGCCTGCCTGCAGCCTACTTCCAAAACTCCAAAGCTGCTTGCTGTCAGATTTGGTTCCGAGGGCACAAGTTCAGTGTATCAACAACACTCAATAACAGTTTATGTGATGTGTTAATCAATTAAATTCCCAACAATTTCATAACAGCTAGTTCTGGAGTAGGCCATTCAACTAGCCCGCTTGCTTACGACGAGACTCAGGCTGCGCAGTCGGCACCCGTTTCCTTATTTGGGTTTTGGGTTGCCAGGTTTTAGCCTATGACAAAACGGTTGAAATTGAAACTAAGTGATCGTGTATGTGTGGGGTGTATTTCATACGCAATCATGGCCATTCGTCCTGTAGCTCAAAATGGTCATGGATCAAACAAAGACAGGAAGTGACATTACCGGCAGGCTAAGCCCTCTCTGCTTCTGTCCCTGTACACTCTAAAAAATGCTGGGTTATTTTCTCAACCCAAACGCTGAGTTGAAACCGTTGGGTCATTGTGTGGGGTTGTTTTTACTCATTTTGGGTTATTTTCTATAACCCAGCTTGTTGGGTTGATAGTTTAGGACAGCCCCCCTCCTCTCCCCCACCTGACGTGAGCACACTACCCAGCACCAGGGTAACTTTAACACAGCTGCATAGTTATTTGAGAGTTCGGGGGAAATCGTTATTCTTTCAACCGTCCATGCAGTTCAGCAGCTGTCAACATGCAGTGGAAATCAGGCGATTTTGGAAGGTATGTATCTGCTTTTAACTTTTTTTATTATTATTATTCAGACGGATTTTAAAAGTACACAAAGAGATACCCTTCGTGATATGAATGGATATTCTGCCTGCCAATTTTGTTCAGCCTAAGCAGGTTAAGAATTGTCATTCAAGCCAGCTAACGTTAGCTAACATTAACTTACAATTACTGCTCATGTTAATGTTAAATCTACACAAAGACAGACTCTTAAAAACATAGTTCTGTGTTCACTGGGTATGAACTGCTGAACAGAAACAAAACAAACTTTTACAACGAACTAAAAATAGCATACCAACAGCTGGCTAGGTTAACGTTAGCAGACGGTTGGTATGCTAACGTTAATTAAATGCTTCGTGGTAGTGCAGCATGTGTGTCAGCAAATGTATACAGTCGAAGTAGTCTCTTCACTACGGTGTTCATTTTAGGACATCCTCAGACTCAGGTGTCAGACTCAGAAAAACATCGGTCATCTTCAGACAAAACAGCCTCAGCGTCAGAAAAACCTCTGTCATCTTCAGACAAAACTGCATCAGCGTCAGAAAAACTTCTGTCATCTTCAGACAAAACTGCCTCAGCGTCAGAAAAACCAGACTCAGGTGTCAGACTCAGAAAAACATCTGTCATTTTCAGACAAAACTCCCTCAGCTTCAGAAAAACTTCTGTCATCTTCAGACAAAACTGCCTCAGCGTAAGAAAAACCTCTGTCATCCTCAGATAAAACTGCTTCAAACCAAACTGCTTTTCTGACGCTGAGGCAGTTTTGTCTGAAGATGACCAATGTTTTTCTGAGTCTGACACCTGAGTCTGAGGATGTCCTAAAATGAACACCGTACTTCACACATACGGTAATCATCATGCCAAACAACATATTAATTCATTCAGGGTAGCTTCATATTATAGCCATGTAACTTACTGGGTGGTCTTTGGTGGTAACATTAACGTTACAGACAACTTGAATTTAACTAACTGAATGTGTTAACATGAGCTAGCTAACGGTAGAACTATCACTGCCACTAACGTTAACATTACTGAACGTATGTTTGTCAGTCTGCTGTTAAACAACTCCATGAGGTGGTTATGGTTTCCGAGTGTATTGCGCTAATATTTTGTCTCCGGATTTTTAATGTTTGTCAACATCATTCACTGATCATGGTTCGTGAAAGTCTTGATATAAAGTTCTGTCAATAGCAGTTGTTAATTTACTATTTTTCTTTCTTTGATTGACAGGGCTGACCCCCAAATGGACCACGGAATCTAGCTGTCTTCATGGAAGTAACTTATCACATGCTGATGCTGCTTTTAGAGTAGGCTATCCATTCAAAAATAAAGTAAACTGTCAAATAAATAATTATGTCGAACTGTTTTATTTCATTGCATGGCTATTTGTTGCCCATTTTCTCTCAATGCAACCCAAATACTGGGTTAAGAAAACCCGACAACTGGTTATTTTAACTAGCAGTTCTGTTGATATAACCCAGTGGTTTGGGTTGAATCTATACCCAATAAACTGTGTGAATTTTACTCAACATTTATATAGTTATAACCCAGCACATTGGTTACCCAGTGTACCCTTTACCCAGTCTATTGTGCCAATTTAACTAACATTGTGTTGATATTACCCAGCGTTTTGGGTTAGAATCATACCCAATCTGCTGGGTTTAATAATGTACCCAGACCATTGGGTTAGGATAACTCAATGTGGTGTTGGTCCAATAGTTAACCAGCGGCTGGGTTATATTTGGGTTATTTTTAACCCAACATTTTTTAGAGTGTAGCAATAGTTTGGCAGATTGGTGACGGTCTGATAGATATATTCCTCTAAGGGGGGAAAAAACTTTGAAACAGTGACACCAGTGAAGTCAGTACACACACCAGGCAAACAGAAAATAAACACCTCTCTAGCAGCAAGCTGCAGACAGAGGGAGGAACCAGCTGTCACTCTGCCACTGTCAGAGTGGCACGAGGGCACTGGGGCTTCCATAGTTTTTTTTGGGGGGGGGGTGGCACAGAGTGGTACTGCCAGCCCCTTCCCCCTGTCTGAGGGACAGGGTGGAGAATGAGATGCTGACGTTCAGCTTGGCCTCTCTCTGAGAAGGCCGCCTCCTGTCGCCCACTCCCCTGACAACACGATGTGCCACACAAGAACAAGCTGGCATGGGCAGAGAGAGAGAGAGAGAGACTGAAACTGAGAGGAGGGGGGGTGGAGAGAAAAACTGAAGAGCAAGAGAGACAGAAAGTTGGACTACAGTGAAGAGAGAGAGAGAGAGACCCAAAGTGAAAGGGAAAGAGTCAAAGGCAGAGGCTGTGGGGGAAAAATGAGAATGTTTTTACATAATTAAGCAGATAGTAGCGATTACAGCGGCTTAGCTTTTGAGCACGGCACAGCACCCATTCAGTCTCATTATGAAGTTAAATACTCAAGACCGTCACTGACAGCTTAATTACACTTCTGAGGCGGGAACAATCACTTTAGGCCCATCGGCGCCATCCTGGAACCTGCTCCTAAACACGCCCAATTACCAGAAGAGAGGCGGCTCGGTCCCTCCTCCATGCTTTCCGCCTCCTCTGGCGTCTTTTACGCCGGGCAGCGAGAAACGGAAGAGTGTATAATTAAAAAGATATTAGTGCTCTGTGTGTGCTGCCCCCGCTTGCCTGCCAGTGTGTGGTGCTTCAGTGTGAGAGTCCCCGCTGGCTGGTTCTGTGGATGGTTTGTGTGTGTGTGTGTGTGTGTGTGTGTGTGTGTGTATGTGTGTGTGTGTGCGTGTGTGTGTGCGTGCGTGCGTGTGTGTTTGTGCACTTGTGGGTTTGTGTGTGTGTGCGTGTGTGTTTGTGCACTTGTGTGTTTGTGTGTGCATGTGTGTGTTTGTGTGTGTTTATGCACTTGTGCACTTGTGGGTTTATGTGTGTGTGTGTGTGTGTGTGTGTGTGGGTTTGTGTTTGTATGTGTGTGTGTGTGTGTGTGTGTGTGTGGGGGGGGGTTGTGTTTGTGTGTGTGTGTTTGGAGTGCAGTAAATAGGTGTGGCATTGAGCAGTACAGTAAATGCCTCACAAAAAACACTCTTGAGTGTATGCATAAATGCTTACACTTGGCCTCCCTCCACTCCATTCCCCTCTTCACCTCTCTCCATCTACACCTCCCTGTCTCTCTCTACCTCTCTCTCCATCTCCACCTCCCTGTCTCTCTCTACCTCTTTCTTTATCTACACCTCCCTGTCTCTCTCTACCTCTCTCCATCTACACCTCCATCTACACCTCCTTGTCAATTCAATTCAATTCAATTCAACAAGCTTTATTGGCATGAATGTAAATTTTACAGTGTTGCCAAAGCATTCAATACAACAATAATTGTAATATAGATAATAATAATAGTAATACTACTACTACTACTAAAAATAATAATAATAATGAAAATAACACCTGGCTTTTAAATGAACAGAAATAAATAAATAAAAACTATGGATTATTATGTTATTGATCATGTAACATGGGCTGTTCTCTCAGGATGTGGCAGGATTGGATGTACTCAGCAGCTAGGTGGACACAACTGTCTACTTCCCCCAGGAGGAATGATAGTTTTTGTTCATTGTTTGTGTCAAGAAATTCCGGACAGATATCTGCGATTTTTGTAAAATATTCTTCCCTTAGAAGTTTGTATAATTTGCATTCAGTTAAAAAATGTTGTTCATTTTCCACTACATCACTGCAGTGAGCACACATCCTCTTTTCAGGGGCCAGCCAGGTTTGCCTGTGTCGCCCCTTTTCAATAGCAAGGCTATGGTCGCTGAGCCTGTACCTTGTCAATAGCTTTCTATGTTTATAATTTGGAATTTGAGTTAAATGTGGTGCCAATTTGTAATCAGATTTTATTAATTTAAATACATTGAGTTTACTTATTTGTTTAATGTTATCCCTCCAATTGTTAATGTAATTTTATTTCAAGTTTTTTTCTAATTGTTTTAATTTTGAAGCAATAGTTGAGTCAGTTTTGTTTAGGCCATGTTTTTCAATAAGGTAATCTAGGGGATTCTTCTCTGAGATTCCTCAGCTGGGCAGCAGTGTGGTGGTATCTGCTTGGTTCACTGTGTTTTAGGTGATGCCAGAATTTTGCCGCTCTTTTGTGGATATTGAGAAGGAGAGGGAATCTTCCTAATTCAGCTCTATAACCCGTATTCGGGCAATTCCTGTTTACTCCTAATACATTTTTGCAGAACTCTAAATGGAATATTTCGGGCTGGCTTTTGTCCCAAGTATCCAAATTGTTTTTATATTTAATGCCCCAGATCTCACTTCCATATAATAAGATTGGTTTAATTACAGAATCAAACATTTTTAACCATATTTTTAACGGGGGATTGTATTTAATTAATGATTTTCTTAAAATATAATATGTTTTTCTTGCCTTTTCTGTTAAATCTATGATTGCTTTGTCAAATTTTCCAGTATATGAGATTATTAATCCTAGATAACAATAATGTTTTACTTGTTCTATTGACTGTTTGCCGATTGTGAAATGGTAATTGTTAGATGTTGATTGTTTTTTTTTGGAAGATCATAATTTTTGATTTTTCATGATTGATTGGTAGGGCCCAAGTTGTGCTATATTCGCTCATTATATCAAGGCTTTCTTGCAGTCCCTCTGCCGTTGGTGATAGTACGAGCAGGTCATCTGCAAAGAGTAGACATTTTGGGTGTGTTCCAAATGGGAGACAGCTGCCTACTGCCTCCCTCCCTACATAGAGATGTCTCAGTAGACATGACTTTGGATTAAATGCATCTTTTAAAAATGAGCGTAGCACTCTAGAATCTTTGGTTAACACTACGGTATGACGTTAGCAAAGGCCTGACGTTAAACTAAATTAGCTTACGTAAGATAGCAGGCTAACGGTATAAATTAGTTTTACGGCCGGCAGATATATCAGACCAGACGCTATTAATGGTTACAACAATGGCATAATCAGATAGTAAATTGTTTATTTCTAATCTGTAATCTGCAAATCTAAGCAAAATAAGATCACAAAAATTACATTTTAAACAGATTCAGCAGCCATTACCGATGTCATCCGCCATGTTTGTTTACCTTTCACAGCTGTTTCAGACGTTGCCGCAAGGGATTATGGGTAGGAGGCAGCATGAAGTGTGCATCGATGCTGCCTTCAAAAATGACCGTTATTTGGGAATTCTAAGATATCTTAAAAGGCAGCAGAATTTGTTTTTTCGGTTTCGAACCGCACTTGTTGCCTTGCTCCCCAGTTAGATATCTTAAAAGGCAGCAACTTTACCCGTTTCGAACACACCCTTTATCTCTCTACCCAGGAGGTTGAGCCCTGGGGAAGAGGTTTTTTCTATGTTGGTGGCCAAATCATTTATATAGAGGTTAAATAAAGTCGGACTAAGGCAGCAACCTTGTCGGACTCCTTTGGTCTGGTTAAAAAAAATCTGTTACTTTATTATTTATTTTTACGCAGCATTTGTTATTGTTATACATGTCTTTTATGATATTATACGTTTCCCCCCCAATTCCGCTATTAATTAATTTTAACATTAGGCCCTCGTGCCAAATTGAATCAAACGCTTTGCTGAAATCTATGAAGCAGCCAAATAATTTACCTTTTTTAATTTTATTTACATGTTCATCAATTATCGTTTGAAGTGTATATATATGATCTGTCGTTCTATTGTTTTCTGAGAAGCCAATCTGGGATGAATTTAGGATATTATTGTTTTTAATGAAGTTTGTTAATCTGTTGTTTAGAAGTTTAGGATTTTTTATAAATTGGAGTAATGTGGCTCACTTTCCAATGATCTGTGAAAGTGGCCCGATGATAGAATCATATTGAATAATTTCAAGATTGCCTCTCTTAATTTAGTTGTGCTGTGTTTCAACATTTCATTGTAGATTCCGTCAGTGCCGCATGATTTTTTGTTTTTGAGGGATTTTAACTTTGTTTTTAATTCGTGCATGGTTATTTGATTGATTTAATTTGTCCTTTTCTGTTTGTTCAAGTTTTTCCAGTTTATATTTTATTTTATTTTTGTTCAGGATTTAGACTATTTTTTTCGTACAATTTTTCAAAATGTTCTGTCCATTTTCTGCCATCCACAAAGGGGATGGAGTTTTCTTTTTTAGTTTTGTTGAGGTTATTGCAGTGATCCCAAAAGGTGTTTTGATCTAATGCATCTTCAATTTGTTTTAATTGCGTATTTACATGATTAGTTTTTTTTTTTCTTAGTAAGGATTTGTATTTCTGAAGGGTGTTATGATATTGTGATCTAATCTCTACATCAGCGCTACACCCACTCCCCGTAAAATACATATGGAACAATGACAATCTGGAACAATTGATAATTATGATACTGAGAATATGTTCAAATAAAAAACACAGAGACCCGATTTATTGGGTCTCTGTGTTTTTTATTTGACCATATTCTCAGTTCCTTTCGCAGTGATCGGCCGTCTTTGTCAAACCATTTGTTTGCATTTGTATTCTTTCTTTTTTTAGTAGTATATTTTACTTTCATTAAAGATCTTTTGGCCACTGTAGAAAACATTTTTGTTAATCTTTCGGTAGCTAAATTGATGTTTTCTTTATCATTTTCGAACAGGAAGGAGTAGATCATGTTTTCTATTTGGATGCAGATTAATTGTGTTTTAAATTGTTCCAGATTGTCATTGTTCCATATGTATTTTACGGGGAGTGGGTGTAGCGCTGATGTAGATTATTGGTGTTCAAGATTAGGGTTCTTTTTTAGACTAATGGAGATGTGACTATGGTCCGATAAAGGCAGCTGTGGCATCACCATGAAATAATTTATTTGATTTGGGTCTAGGTCTGTTATAGCATAATCCACCACACTGCTGCCCAGGGATGAGGAGTAAGTGTATTTGCCCAGAGAGTCACCCCTTGTTCTGCCATTGACAAGGTACAGACCCAGGGTTTTACAAAGTTGTAGAAGTTCCTTGCCATGTTTATTAAGTATATAGTCAAAAGTATGCCTTTGTCTGCTCACCACAGTGTTTTGTTGGAGTGTTGTAATATATTTTAGGCCAGATGGGTCAACGTAATCAAGGTCGTTTCCTGTCCGTGCATTTAAATCTCCCATAAGTAGTATTTTCCCAATGGGTTGAAATTCAGTGATATCCTTTTTTAAGATATCAAATGTATCCTCAGAGTAATATGGTGACTCATATGGAGGAATGTACAAGGCACATAAATAAGTGTCTTGGCTGGAGCATGTAAGCTCTTTGGAGAGTTTAAGCCATATATATGATGGTCCTTTTCTTACAATGTCAATATGTTGTTTAAGTGACTCTTTATGATTCCACCTGGGTCCTGCCACATTTAATATTGGGGTGTTTAATAGCGGGGTATATGTATATCTCTGTAGTTAAGTAGAGAATAGTTTTCCTGTCCTTTTTTAGCCCATGTTTCAAGTGCTATCAATATATCTGAGTTATTTACAATATTATAACTTGTGATTTTGAGAGAATTCATTACTATAATATTATTTGCAAGAAAAAAGGATGTTTGACTACTCAAGTTAATTAATTAAACCTAATAGCTGGTTATAGAACACCCATGCAGTAAAGGGTTCCCAGGTGTATAACCAGACATAAAGATAAACAAATTAGCCCATATATTAAAACAGTTTAGGTAAATAAGGAGAAAGAAAAAAAAAACAGAAAAAAAGATGGACAGACAACACATATAATATTGAGACAAAGACATAATGTTTTACAAGAACAAATAACAAACAAGTGCAAGTACAACATACACACACATGCACACACACACACACACAGACAGACATATTGCACACTGTTTTCCCTTTACATATAAAAACATAAATTTCAGAAATAATAGCTTTTTTTTTTTCATTAGTGCAAGAGACTATCACATATGAGTTGCAACATTGTTTTTATCTGGGTAAGGTCTGAATCTCTGTTTGAAGTAGCAGTTGCATAAGTAGGCCTAGTAGTCTGACCTAAGTTCTGTCCAATTCTGATATTGCTTCTATCAGACCGTAGGAATCTCTCCCTGTTTAATGCAGTGTCTTTTAGTTTTTTGCGAAAAGTTTCATGCCCCCTTGTGGATGTGTACATTGTCATATAAATGGTTTGTGGTAATGTCATTATGATGTGCCATCTTTACGTTTGGTGTCACATCACAAAAGGACTTCACTTTGGCATTGATTTTTTCTATGACGCTTTTAGGTATATCGCGTCTTGGGAGTAAAGAAATGATGAAGACATGAAATGATTACCTTAGCGTCAGGGTGTTTTTGTGTGGCAATTTTTACAGTATTGATTAAGGCCTCCGCTACATCAGTTCTTCTTGCATTGTGGTCATTTGTCCCTGTATGTATGATAATGTGGGATGGACTACTCAGTGAACCTTTCTGCAGGATATCCTTTGCTACTTGTGTTGTTGGACACCAAAGTTTGTTGACGTTGCTCTTCGGGAAGAGTCGTTGTTGGTGATTCCCGTCGCCAGGTGATTCCCGTTGGAGTCACACAGGATGAAGATGTTGTCCTTTGCAGGCTCCATTCTTTGTTGGCCATGGCTGATGTTAGAAGGTGATGAGGAGGTTGTGATGCTACAGATGTTTTGTTGATGTTTGGGAGATTGAAAGTCTCGACGAGGTAGTGCCGGTGGTTTAGGTATTTCAGCGGAGTGAGTGTAACCAAAGATCCTTGATTACTAGCAAGATAGAGCAACGTAATTCGTTACTATGGGAGCAAAACGGGACAGTTCCGGTCTGCATAAGTGGGAGTGTCACCCTACGTCACTAAATAAACTTTCTCTCTTAATAAGCAATAACAACAGATAAACATAATTGTGTTCACAGTATTATTGTCCATAATCATGTATGATACCAATGAATCATTCTTAAGGACATGATATGAATTATTTAATTAGTCATGTGAACCGAGCTAGCTAGCTAGCTAACGCTAGCTTAAAATGCTATACAAGTGGATGGTAGTAGCTATGGCAATACAGCTATGCGCTAACAAGTGACTAGTAGTTGAAGGACTTCGCTTAAACTTAATATACTGTTGCAAATTCGCTTGAGTATAAACTATCCACTTTAACTAATGTCAGTAGTGTTATTCAACTAGTTGTCATTTCAAAGAAATTACACTTCTCCGTTTAAAATGTTACCTTAGCTAAGAGGCTAGCTAGCATGATAACAACCGGACAGTAACTGGCAGCAGCATGGTCTAATATTAAGTTATTTTATTACAAATCCGAACACTAAAAAATTACACTATTAGGCTTGAAATGATCCCAAACACTTACAGATTATGACACAATTTTCCAAAAAACCCTCAACAAATCCAGAAAGACAAAATGACAAATTTATTGGTAAAATTCCACAAGTCTCCATTGACATTAGTGCAGCAAGGGCTTACTCTGGTCTGCATAAAGGGGGATTTCCCCCCCTCCCCCTTGCAATAATCTAACGCGGAAATTGTCGAACGTTTGCGCCTCTCGCTCCGCTTGAACCCTCTCTGGTGTAACTGTCAGACAAGATGATTTTGTCATTCAGCTCTCTGCTCCTGCAGTCCAAGAGTTGATTCCTCGGACTATAGCTGTGCTGTTCTCTCCTCAACATCTCCACCTTCAGGGTCCTCACCTCCTCCTGCAGTCGCTCTTGGTTGGCAATCTCCACCTGCCTGACTTGAGGGGGTTGTGCTGGAGGTACAAGCGCATCAGTGGAGTGAGTGTACAGTAACTGTCAGACAAAATGGTTTCGTCTTTGAGTTCTCTGCTCCTGCAGTCCAAGAGTTGGTCCCTTGGACTATGGCTGTGCCACTCTCTCCTCAACAGCTTCTCCTTCAGGGTCCTCACTTCTTCCTGCAGGCACTCTTGGCTGGCAATCTCCAGCTGCCTGACTTGAGGGGGTTGTGCTGGAGGTTCAAGCGTGTCAGCGGAGTGAGTGATACTGTCAGACAAGATGGTTTCGTCTTTCAGCTCCCTCCATGTTTGGGTGGATGATTTGGCTCTGGAGGTGCTTTAAGTTGTTAGTGGTTTCCTCTTTGAATATTGTGTAGTCCTGCTCAAGTTCAACCAAGGTATTTCTCAGTTCTTTGGTGTCAGGGGAAGAAGGTGTCTTGGGGCCTATATCACTAGACATGTTGATGATGAGGGTCAGGATTATGTTGATTGTCTAACAGCTCCTGATGGGATCACTTTGGTTCCCACCCCCGGATCTTACCGATTTTTCTCACCGCTCTCTCTCTTTCTCTCTCTCTCCACCTCTCTCCATCTACACCAGAGTCCTGCACGGGTCCGATTTTGTAAATCCGCACCCGCCCGTACCCGCAGTCATTGGAACTGCATCCGACCCGTTTTCCGACAGCAGCACTGATTAAAATCTGCACCCGACCCGACCTGCTTAAAATAGAACCGACACCCGACCCGCACCCGAAATAAAATCAGTTTAGCCTGCCAAATTTTAGACACACTTACAAAAATGTTTATTGCCAGGTCATACAGAAGTTATCACACGACCATTAACACAATGACAACAGCCTACGCTGTCAAAAGAGCTAGGCTACCCTATAGGCTATATGAAGAACATGGCTACCAAAACACTGAGTGATAACATTTTAGGCTACCAACCGGCCTGTGCATTAGGCTACTTAACTATAGCCTACAATTGGGGCTGAGACGTGGATCCAATATCTAATGAGGGCAATTTTGGCCTGTACCTTTTCCCGAGGGGATTAGATCCTGTTTGTGGTGGCGTGGTGTTTTAAATTGCTGTGTAAAAAAAGAACATCGTCCACTGTTGACGGTTTCAGCTGACTCCTTCGCTCCTGGATAACGTATCCAGCACAAGAGAAGTCTCGCTCACTTGCAGCGCTGGATGCAGGGATGGCGAGGATAGACCTCGCAATCTGGGCAATATAAGGGAAAAGGCGAGCATGATCTTGCCACCATGACAAAACGTCAAAAGGGTCATCTTTTGGCGTTTTGTGATCGATGTAAGCAGCCACTTCGTCCTGATATTGCGGGGCCTCGTCACTGGAATCTTCTACGTCTGATAAAGTGTCCGCCGACACTCGAACTCGCTTCTCCGGTGGGGGGCGGTGGCACTGCTGTTCAGGACTTCCACGCTTATCCTTGAGGTCTATGATAAATGTAAACAAACATTGCAGTGCAAAATAACGTTATATATTGTATAGGCAGATGTAGGTAACGTTAAGTTTGGCTATGTCAAATAATGGAACCTAGGCTGTGTAGCCTACTTTGCATTAACACTGACCTTTCACAAGGCGCTGCAACTCGCTGTGCACGCTTGTCACTTCACTACTGTCAGCAAGTAGCTTCAAACTTTTCAGTTTAGGATGCAGTAACATTGCAAGTCTATGTAAAAGATGAATGTCGAACTTGTCCTGGAGAATACTGAGGCATTTCTCCTTCAGTGAGGAAATGGTCATGCTATCATTTGAAGAAGCTTGCAAATGGCGTCTGATGCGCTCATACCAAACAATGGTTAGATGGAGCGTCGGGGTTTTCGATGCCTCTAAAGCTTTAGTGGCTTCCTTAAATCGCTCCAGGAATGCAACAAAGTCGGAGAGAGCCTCTTCATCCAAGTTTGTGAGGCGGTTAACTTCCCTTCGCTCTTCCAGAAGTGTGCGGATGTCTTCATATTGACTGCTGATAGACTCTAGCATTGTATGCAGGGAATTCCACCGAGTCTCTACAGAGTTTTTAAGAGTCTTTTTCAGGCGAGCCTGAAGGTTGGTCTGCTTGAAATAGGTCACCAGTGACTTGGCAGAGTCAATCATAGCTGCTACTTCTTCTCCATACGTATCCTCCTGGGATGGTTTGAATGTAGTGTACAGGACAGTGTTGAAAATATGGGCAGCACAGCTCAATCTGGTCACTGTACGCAGGGCCGCAACTATATTTGCGCCCCTATCTGTCACGTAGACCAGTTTGGAGTAGAATTCATCAATGCCAAATTTGCGCAATGCGCTGACGATTGCTGGTTTAATGTTGTCGGCCGTTTTACGCAGTGAACTGTCCCACTCAGAGGTACAGAGCACTCGTTCGATCAGCTCCCACTTATTGTTTATGTAGTGCAGAGTAACACAAAGGTAGCCGATTTTTCTGTAGTCGTCAGTCCACATGTCCAAGGTAACAGCTCCATTACTCCCCCCCAACTGCATTTTAAGTTCTGGGATTATTTTTTGGCGAATCTCCTCTGCATATTTGTTAACTCCACGAGAAACCGTAGTAGGGTCAGGCAGTAGTTGTTTAGCATCCACACGACCAGCTCGAGCACCAACATCTATCAACCCTTGTGCTAATGCAAAAAAACCCTCTCCGTGTACTGCCTCAAAGGGTCTAATATCATTGCATACAAAGTTCACAGACAGTCTGGTTATGGTGTCCTTATCATCTCTACGAGGCACCTTAAGTTCTGTTCCCTTTGAAAAATACTGTTCGATAGAACTGCTTGGTTTGTTACCACAGTTGTCTGCGTGTTTCCTCAGCGATGAAGTTCCACATTTGCGGCTATCGAACACAAAAACCTTAAGGCAGGTTTTGCATGGAGCAAAGCCTTTCACAATATTGTTTTCCTCATCTGAGATAACTCCAAATTTCTCCCACACACTGGACTTGATTTTTGATGAGGTATTGTCGACAACTTTACAATCTCCACTAGCTATTCTTTTCTTTAACTCCTCAGGATCCATCTCGACGACTGCCGGCAGATCGCGCGGTTGTGATTTTTTAAAAGTGAAAGTAGGCCTAGAGAGTTCTGGGAAAGCGCGGGCATAAATAAACTGATATGGATTTTAAATTATTTTATCAACTTGAAATACAGACATATTCTTGTGGATGTGTTAAAATATGCATAGGCCTATATTTTTACGTTTGCACGTGACTGTTTTAAAACCGTCTTTAGACCCGTGTTTCCCCCTTGTCCGACCCGACCTGCACCCGTATCCGACACAGTTGGATATTTTTCACCCGTTCTAGCAAAATTTGCGGGTCACCCGTCGGGTACCCGCGGGTACCCGAACCCGTGCAGGACTCTGATCTACACCTCCCTGTCTCTCTCTACACCTCTCTCCATCTACACCTCCCTGTCTCTCTCTCTCTCTCTCTCCATCTCCACCTCCCTGTCTCTCTCTCCATCTCCACCTCCCTATCTCTCTCTCTCCATCTCCACCTCCCTGTCTCTCTCCATCTACACCTCCTTGTCTCTCTCTCTCTCTCTCCATCTATACCTCACTGTCTCTCTCTCTCTCTCTCTCCATTTCCACCTCCCTGTCTCTCTCCATCTACACCTCCTTGTCTCTCTCTCTCTCCAGCTACACCTCACTGTCTCTCTCTCTCCACCTCTCTCCATCTACACCTCCCTGTCTCTCTCTACCTCTCTCTCCATCTACACCTCACTGTCTCTCTCTCTTCACCTCTCTCCATCTACACCTCCCTGTCTCTCTCTACCTCTCTCTTCATCTACACCTCCCTGTCTCTCTCTACCTCTCTCCATCTACACCTCCCTGTTTCTCTCTACCTCTCTCCATCTACACCTCCCTGTCTCTCTCTCCATCTCCACCTCCCCGGTCTCTGTCTCTCCATCTACACCTCCCTGTCTCTCTCTCTCTCCATCTACACCTCACTGTCTCTCTCTCTCCATCTACACCTCACTGTCTCTCTCTCCACCTCTCTCCATCTACACCTCCCTGTCTCTCTCTCTCCATCTACACCTCCCTGTCTCTCTCTCTCCACCTACACCTCCATATCTCAAATCAAATCAAATCAAATCAAATGGTGCTTTATTGGCATGAATGATTAAAGTCACTGTTGCCAAAGATACAAGTATAACATGTTAATAATCAACTTTACATAAGTATTGGTATAGAGATCAAATTAAATAATGAAAGGATATTAAAAAAAATATTTATAATAATAATAATAATAATGAAAGGATAAATGGTAAATGGTATTAAAAGGACAGTAATAGCTTCAGCAACAGTGCTATACTGTAGGAAAAAATAGAAATAAAAAAAATGTATTATTGTAAACACATATTATATGCCTACACTTGTAGATACATCTACATAAATCAATTTGAGGTAAATAGCAATACCTAATATCAAACATAGTATTTACATCACAAAGGGGATAAACTCATCAATATACCACATACATGAAAGTTACAACTTTTCTCTTGTTTTATGGCAGGTCATAATATAATCTGCAGCTAGGCATGAACAGTTTGGTTCCTCTCCCAATAATATATATTGTTTTCTTTGTGGAGATAGATTTTCAAATTCTGTTATATGCTTTTTGAATTCAGCAAAAAATTTCCCTTATAGGTGCATATCTGATGCAACTAAGAAGGAAATGTTCCTTGTTTTCTACATCATTTATGCAGAAGCTACAGTTCCTCATATGTCTAGGCACCCATGTTTGTCTATGTCTACCAGTTTCAATGTGTAGGCTATGGTCACTGATTCTGTATTTTGTCAGTGTTGTTCTTTTCTTTCTATCTTTGATGTCATTTAAGTATGGGGCTATACAGTAATTTCTGTTCAGAGTTCTGTATATATCTAGTTTGTCATTCGTTTTTATTTCTTCCTTCCAGAATTTAGTATAATGCATCTGATTTGTGTTGTAAATTTCTTTCTGTATAGATTTTGTCATGTGACTTAGGCTGTTCACTGTATGTTATTTTTGTTTGCAATTTGGAATAAGGGGTCACACTTCTGGGTAAGGGACTTGTGCTTGAAAGACTTATGGTGGTATGTGCCAGCATTGCTTTTTGCCAGATGTAACCAAAATTTGGAGGCTCTTTTGTCGATGTCGATAAGTAAAGGGAACCTCCCCAACTCAGAGCGGGAGGCCAAGTTGGATGATGTTCTATGTACACCCAAGACATCTTTACAGATTTGAGGGTGCAGTAACTCAGTTGGGCCCTTATCCCACTTTTTATAATCAAGCCCGTACAGGGGTCCCTTAATCTCACTGCCATACAGAGCAATAGGCTTGAGAAAACTTGGTTTCTTTTCCTGATTTTTTTTTTAAAAAACATTATTTTTGTTTTGTCAGTATTAATAGGTAATGCCCAATTTTTGCTATATGTTTCAAGAATATCAAGGCTTTCTTGTAGACCTGCTTTTGATGGTGAAAGTAAGACCATGTCATCTGCAAAGAGAAGGCATTTTATATTTGTGCTGTCAAGTACAAGTCCAGGAGATGTTGATTTGTTGATTGCTACAGCTAGCTCATTGATGAAAATATTAAAGAGTATTGGACTTAGGCTGCAACCTTGCCTAACTCCTCTACCCTGCTTAAAGAACTCTGTTCTGGTGTTATTCATTTTAATACAACATGTATTTTCTTGGTATACGTCTTTTATTATAGAGTAGACATTGCCTCTCAATAATTTTTAGTAGCGTGTCCTCGTGCCAGATGGAATCAAAGGCCTTTTTAAAATCAACAAAGCATGCATAGATCTTTCCTTTACTTGTTTTTTGTACATACTGTTCAGTAAGTGAGTGGAGGGTATAGATGTGGTCGGTGGTTCTAAATTCAGGAAGGAAGCCTATCTGACTTTTGCATAAAATGTTCTTATTATCCAAGAAGGTAAGTATTCTTGTTTTCAGTATATTACAGAAAATGTTACCAAGAATACTCGTGACACAGATCCCACAATAGTTATTTGGGTTCATTTTATCACCATTTTTGTACGGGGTTATCAATCCTTGGTTCCATACCCTAGGATAATATCCTGTTCTCATAACCAGGTTGAACAGTTTGAGGATTGCTTCTCTTGTCAGTGGAGTACTATGCTTAAGCATTTCTGAGGAGATTATATCAATCCCACAAGCTTTACCATTTTTCAGTGATTTAATTTTTTCATTTAGCTCTGATAGTTTGATTGGGCTGTCTAGATCATTTTGGTATGAAACTGTTTGTTCCATTTTCTTTAGTTTTTTAAGTATTTCTTTTTGGGCTTGGTGTTGTGAATTTTCTTTAAAACTATAGAGCTCTTCGAAATGATTTTTCCAAATGTTTCCATTTGTTATAGATAGTGAGTCCTTTTTTTTTTTTAGGTGTCTATTTTGTGCCATATCTTCCAAAAGGTGTTGGTGTAAATGGCCTCTTCAATTTGTTCAAGCTTAGATGTCATATATTTAGCTTTTTTTGACCTCAAAAGTGATTTGTATTGTTTTAGAGCATCTAAGTACTTCAAGCGTGTATCTTGATTGGGGTCTCTATGTTTCTTATTTGACTCTTAGGTCGTGCTTAGCCCTAAAACACTCGTGATCAAACCATTTTTCCTTTGAGCATTTTTTCTTTCTTGGTTTTTTCATTTTTTCTATGATGCCTGACATATGGGCAATTTTCAAGAATATATTGGTTAATTCCTCAGCAGCAGAGCCAACACTAGATCTTTCGTTCGTGAATTTAGAGAATAAGAAAGTGAATATCATGTTTTCTATGTGTATACTGTTAGATATAGCTTCATACTTTGACTGACTGTTTTTTTTCCATTTGTGTTTATAAAGAATGGGGAGCATTTTTTGGTGTTCATTTTGGACTGGTATTCTGTCGATGTTCAAAAGAATTTTGATTTGACAGTGATCTGACATTGGTAGTTGTGGCATGACCATGAAAGCTTTTATCTTTCTATGTGGTAGATCTGTTAAGCCATAGTCTATGACACTATTACCTAGATGGGAGCAGAATGTATGTCTTCCTAGCGAGTCCGTAGATGTTCTTCCATTTAAGATGTATAAACCAAGATTTTTGCATATATGCAATAGTTGTTTCCCACTTTTGTTAGATATGTCATCAAAATTTTCTCTCATAGAAGGGAACTCTAAAGATCCTGTGTTAAACACATTTCTTCCAAATATATGGTCATCTCCTTCTGAACATATATAATCCAGTTCTTTCCCAGTTCTGGCATTAAAATCTCCACAGAGAAGGACTGATCCTTTGGCTTGGAACTGCAATATTTCATTTTGGAGATTTTCAAATGCCAGTTCATCATAGTATGGGGAATTTAGGGGTACTGTAGATGTCTAGGCATGTACATGTATATGGCACACAGATATAAAACGTTGCCAAATGTGAGATTTTCCCTTTTTTATTGGTTGTATGTGCTCAGTTAGAGCATCTTTGTGCCATATTATAATGCCTCCTGATGCACGGCCATTCTTTGATTTGGGCTGTTTCGGGGGGGAATGATCAGCTCTTTGTAGTTACAAGGACAACCTGTCCTAAGATCTTTGTTGCTCCATGTTTCTAATAAAATAATAATATCAACATTTTTAATTGTAGATTGGAAAATAGGATCTGATGTCTTTAACCCAAAAGTAGAGGAATATAATTCTTGTATATTCCAGCTAATTATGCTCAATTACATGTGTTTTTGTATTTCTTTGGATGTTTTTACAAGTGGAACTTATAATTACTTATCAGTAAAATTCTAAGGAAGTATTATGGTTAACTAATAGTGATAAAAGTCTTAATACAAATGCACAAATAAAACTAGACTGCATTTCCGGCGGGAACTGCGAAAGTGTGCTTGCCCTGGTCCGGTCACCAACGTGAGCAGACAGTGACATACGCTATGCTGAACCTGGCTTGATCCAAGCATTCTAACAGTGCCTTTCAGTGTTGGAGCAGTGGCAATACCTCAAAAGCTCTATTCAACTATTGCCTTGCGGGTTGAATGCGATTCGTTGGATTTTACCTTTGGCCTGCCTTCGAATTTAGCTACTATGACTGAGATCAAATCAATAAAATAAAATGACAGCAGTGATTGGCTGCAAAAAATAAATAATGTCACGCGTCTTGCGCCTCTCAAACTGGGCTATCAGGTAACCTACAGAGGAATTGAAATGATGAAATATGACCAAGGCATTAAAAAGCTGCTTGTTTGTCAGGATACTTTTTCACTGATTTATTTTAAAAAAAATATGAGCTATGAGTGTGAATGTTATATATTCCATCCCACAAATTACGTTTTACTGGTTTATTTGACAAATAATCTATATGGATTTGCTCTATAAAGACCTTATGTCTGTTTGGGATTGTTTTGTGAGCCTGGGGTTGTTTTGAGAGCCTATTGATGTAGCCTACCTATCTCAGAATAAAGGAATACTTCATATTACTCTAAACCACCGTCTGTAAATCAACTGTATACTACTGTCTACATTGCACTATATTTCTTGACCTGTCTCTGTATGTTTCATCACCTTTCTATACTTTGCCTCACATTGCAACACAGCTCAGATCTTTGGTTGCTATGAAGGCCAGTCTTTCTAAATGGATGGTTGCTATGGCCAAAGGCCAGTTCTATCTCTGCCGTTGTCAAGCGGGCATATCGTAGAATTCTGATTAACCTTATCTTATTTAAAACATCTCTATTTTACTTAGCCCACTTCCATACAGTGGGTCCCATTAAGAAGTGGCCACTTCCTGCACGCTTACCTTGATTCACACAGCAGCATTATTAAATTAATCTGTCACCATACGCCTATGCCTACGTTTGCAAAGAAAACATTTTAATTTGATTCACATGAAACGTTACATTTCATGTACATGTTGACAATGAGTAGGCTAGTTTTGGTTGTTGGTGGTGTTATTGCATCCCTTAGTTATGCCTACAATGCAAGTTCACAGACGTAGGTGCTACTGTACTTTTAGGGCTAAAGTGCTTCGTGAATTACTGTTAGTAAACAAAATAGCAGTCCTAAAGTTACACGTGACGAAGTTACGAGTGCAAGCATCTCATATCAAATGACCATGGCATTACGCTAAACAACATAAATCCCAATTAGCAACATACATCTCCTCCCTATAGCTAGCCACACAAGAAATGAATGATACTAAATCTCTGCTTAGCATGCTTCTCCGCTTAGCATTCTAATAACAGAAGGGGCACATTTATGTTGACCACTACAACATGACTCATTATGTCTGTAACGTTAACTGTATAAAACACTTACTTTCATAAAGGACGCACACCATCCAGCACATGGAAACCGATATTTTAGGTTCTTGGCCACAAACTCAAAACGTGTCTCTCTGAAGCTCTGTTCTAGAATCTTTGCTCTGAAGGCTGTGTTGCTAGGCGACATCAAATAAACGAAATGATAGTCTTTCAGTATTAAATGTGTACGTGTGATTCCGAATGGATGTGTGTGGTTTGCAAGAATAAACAAGAAATAACATTTCCAATAATTTCCCATGATAAATTACATAATATTTGCACCTTCATTACTTGTGAATCTCACACCGTATTTCAAGTAGGCTACACTAGTGAAATGTAATACAACGTTGCCACCTAGCGTTCAGATAGGTAGGCTATTTAACATTAACGTGACATTGCTCGTTTATTCTTTCGTCAACTCCATGCTTTTAGGAAAACAATCTTTTTATCATAGTTCCCTCTTCAATGAGCGATTACCAGCTCGTTTTTGTAACAGAGATAGCTGTTTATTGTCCCTAGGTTTACAGAAACACCTATTCATATTAATACGTAGCCAATGGAGTGCTGCCGACCACTGTTCATTACATGGCCCAGAATGCCTGGCATGTCTTTACAACAAAACAACACAGTAAAACCTAAATGCCCGTAAACATATGCATTTGCATACTTGTAACATTTTTAATACTACTCTCCCATAATGATATGTAACAATAATGAAAAATTTAATTTGAATACCGTCAATGTGAAAACAACTCTATTATGTAAGCTATATATAGCTACTGTTCTCCTTGTCATTTCAGTTCGTAAGTCCATACTATCCCATGGCAGAGCAAGGATTTCATGATTGGGCAAGGTTGCCTGGAAACATTGTGTCTGCCCTGAGACATTGTGCATACATGGAAGGCATTGTGATAGAAGGTGAATAGTGAGAAGGTGAATGGTATGAGTTACCAAATACCTGTGGGTGGTTTGCCAAATGATGGAAACTCTTGGAATATTTCTTTTTTTTTTTTTTTTGCCTATGCACCCTCACACTGGAGTCCCCAGTTCATATACAAAATTTGGTATCGATATGTGACAGTGTTCCTGAGATATGGACGACTTCCTGTTTCGGAGCTTCGCCGCCGATTTCGTTTGGCTGTGACGGGCAAACGCTTTCGAAAATCAAAAATCCTTCCGCTAACATTTGTGAGGCTTGGTCCAAGGATAATGTACGTCAAGTTTCGTGGCGTTCGGACCAAATTTGTGACCTGTGAAAATGTAGTTTTGCTTTCTGTTCAATCCAATATGGCGGACGAACGGCACGCCCACCTGACGTCATCTTCGCGACCAACTTACACCGGTACTGACCGGACGTTTTAAAGTTGGAACGGTGTCTCTGTCTCAAAGGGCCTAGGCGCTAGGGCTGACAAAAAATTAGGGAGACGGGAAAAATAATAATAAAACTTAAGAAGAACAATAAGTGTGCTGCTTTGCAAGCACACTTAATAAAACTTAAGAAGAACAATAAGTGTGCTGCTTTGCAAGCACACTTAATAAAATAATAATGATGAAAAATGAAATAATAAAAAAAAAACTGTTATTTATACATACTGTGCAGAGCTGGTCAGTGCAGTCATTTTGAACAGATCAAGGCTAGCATTTCTCTAATCTGGCTCTGTTGGTCCAATGGCTTTGTATGTTTTGCTGCCACTGTTGCATAGCTCTCTTGTGTAGTTTGAGTGGCAGCATGGTTTTCCTGGAGCTGAGCTGTTGATGCAGATGCATGGCTGTCTTGTATCAGATTGTTTTGTTGACTGCTATGGTAGGATGGTGGAGATTCAGCAGTGTTGCTTTTCTGATGGTGTGTCTGTCTTCTGCCATTGCAATCTAGGGCTGTGTCCTTTAATGCTTTTGCCAGTTTTCGTATTCCTTTGTTGTTCAGGTGGATGTGGTCGTACATGTGTTGTAGGTGAATGTCAGGATGATTGACCAAATGAATTTGTGGGACAGAGCTGCAAAGCATTTTAAGATCCTTGTTGATCTGTTGAATTAATTGCGGGGGCTTGTCCAGCCTGGGGAGCAGGGATGACACGATTATTTTGGCCGATGGTGCAATCGTGGCTGCTTTCTGTGCTGCCTGACTTAGGACCATTCCTATGTCTTTTTTTCCTGATGTGAGGTCATTAGTGCCCGTATGAATGATGATGTGTGTGGCATCTTTCAGTCTCTTATCATCTAGTATCTCTAGTGCACTTGTTGTTGTTGGGCACCAGAGTTTTATTGCTTTTTTCTTAGGAAACAGACGGTTCATGTTTATGAATTTTCCATTAGAGTCACTCAGAAGGATCATTTCTGGATTATTCTCATGGTGTAGGGGTCTCATTTGATGTGGCGTCTGCATATTTGGCCTAATTGTTTTTCCAGTATTTTCATATATGGCTTTTTTCACAGTGGATGTCCTGTTGTCCTGGGATGGTGGTTTAGAGTTCTCTTCCTGTGGACGTTGCATGGTACTGATGTTAGTGGTGGCTGGAGCTGGAGTGGGAGAGGAGGCTGGTACAGGAACATTGTCCTCAGGTTTTGCTGGACTGTTCCTCTGTTCTTCCCTTAATATTAGAAGGTCCCTCTGGAGCTCTTCGATTTGTCGGAGGTGCTCGTCACTGAGGCAACGGATCTCAGTCTGCATAGCCTGACTGGTCTCTCTCAGGTCCCTCTGGAGCTCCTCGACTTGTCTGAAGTGCTCGTCACTGAGGCAACGCATCACTGTTTGCAGGGTCAGATAGTTCTCCTTAATGTCCCTCTGGAGCTCCCCCACCTGTTGGAGGTGCTCAACTTTGAGGCGACGCATCTCCAGCTGCAAAGACAGGTTATTTTCCTCCAGCTCCTTTACTACGCTCCTTAGTCCTTGGATTTCCTTTTTCTGATAGTTGAATAGGATGTTTAGTTCCTCGCCATTCAGGTTAGTCTCTCTGTAGTCGACAAACTCTCTCTCCAGAGTGGACAATCCATTCCTTAAAGATGTTATATTTTTTGAAATGGGTGAGGAGAGAGGGTTGATGTTTGTCTTTTGGTCATCCTGGCAAGATTTTGTACAAGGTTTCACCTTTGTTTCATTGTTGACTAAATTGACAAGTGAGTTGAAACTCTTTTGAAAGTGTTCTAGGCTGGTCTCAGAGCCTTGAACCATGACAGTCCCATTGTGATAAATATTAAAAGTGAGTTTGCCATTATTGGTGTTGTCATCATCATCAACTGATATTTGTCTTCCTCTGCTGATGCCACACTTTTTTATATTTTTGTATGTGTGGCACAGAGCAGTATGCCAAGCTCCTGTACTTTTTGTAAAGAAAACAAGATCACATTTCACCTTTACTCCTGCAGTGACTTTGTAGTCTGCAGTAAGTGTCTCTGGCATCTCCATTAACTTTTTAAGTTTATATTCTTTCCTTTCCTTTATGGATTTCATATTTTCTGGAAATTTAATTTCAAGAATGTTTGTGGTAGATTGGTTTTTCATCTTTGTTGATTGATAGTAAAAGTATGTTGGCACTTCAAAGTATAGCAGTTCCACTGGTTAAACATCCAAAGACTAGTTTACAGGTTCATTCTCATTATAAAATGAAATGGAATGAAAAATATATATATATCTTTAATGTTTCTTCTTCTTAATGGGTATTTCTTGCTTTTTCACTGTTTGATCTTAGCAATTCTTCAGTTTTCTTCAGTTAGCCTAAGTTATTAGCTCTAAGGCAGTTGATTGATTCCTCTTTGAAAAATACAATGCAATGCGTTGCTATAGAGACAGCAGATGCTAGTGTAGCAGTTACAGTTGCACTAGTAGAAAAATCATCTAATTTTTAGAATTTCCGAAGTTCTTACTTTCTTGTTTGCAGTTCTGTTCTGTCCCTGGGTGTTCTCATACAGTTATCCGCCTTTTTCTTCTTTGATTTCTTGTTTTTTCAAAAAGAAAGTCAAAGTTTTTGCACTGTTTTTCAGGAGCTTGGTTGTTTTGCTACTGCTGTAGAACCTCAGAACTTCGGAACTCAATACAATGCATCTCTCTCTCCGTCAGTGGGGCGCTGTGGGCACTGAGTGCCCTGCTGGCGGTGAGGCCTGAGGAGTCAGCATTTCTCTTGCGCTCCGGTCCAGTAGTGCCGACCTATCCTCTCTCTCTCTCCTCCCCTCTCCTTTCCTCTTTCTCTCTGTCTCTCTCTCCTCTCTCTCTCTCTCTCTCTCTCTCTCTCTCTGTCTCCTCTCTCTTCTCTGCATTATTCAGCACAGGCCAGTCACCACTGCAGTCCTTCCTTAAAAAACCCACACAGGATGCTGTGTGTGTGGTGAGAAGCCAAAGTAAGGATATTACTATGTCTGAAGTGGCAAACACTAATTTCTTTCCACCCCTTTGTCTCTCTTCCCACTCTAACTGTCCTTACTCTTTTGTCCTCAGCTCTTGTACTCCACTCTATTCTTAAACACACACACACATACACTCTCTCTCTCTCACACACACACACACACACACACACACACATTCACCTTTCTCTCTCTCTCTCTCTCTCTCTCTCTCACACTCACACACACACACACACACACACACACACACACACTCTTTTTCCCCCTCCTGAAGGCCTTGAAGGCCTTCATTAGATAAAAGGAAAACAATTTTGCAATTGCAATTATTCAGTGTAGCCAAGCATAGCTCTGTGTGACAAAGCAAATAGTATTTTATGCAGTTAGCTGTCCCCGCTACCCATACAGGGTAGGGGAAGGGAGCAGGAGCATTGCTTGGCTGCCTGTGGAGCTGGAGGGTTGGGGGGGGGGATTACTGATGGAGGGGAGATTGCCTGGGTGCTGCCACCACTGCTTCTGCCGCGGGTTCTCACCCCCAATCTCACCTGAGTGTGGGGCTCTCACTCCAAAGACAGAGGTGGGGGGTGTCTATGAGGAATGGATGCTGCATGATGGAGCATTGTGGGTGGTGGAATGCATTATCTACAAAGACCTTTACTTTCCCTTCAACTCTCTCTCTCTTTCTCTCCCTCTCTGTTTCTCTGTATCCTTGTGTGTGTGTGTGTTTGTGTGTGTGTCTGCATGTGTACGGGTGACAGCATGAAGGGGCACTACGGTGAATGACGCCATGGTAACGCAGAGCATTGCTATTATGTGGGAAATGATCAGCGGAATATTGAGGATGATTGACATGCTGCGTTGTGGATGAGGTTGGGATAACCGGCAAGGGGTTGTGCCTAGAAACAGTACCCGATACCCAGTCAGTGGAGTCTGTACTTTCTCTCTCTCTCCCTCTCCCTCCCCCTCCCTCCCTCTAGTGAAGGGGATAGAAAATCTCTCTCAGGGCCACGGACGGCGTATTCATCCTCTGCGTTCTGGCCAGCACTCATCGAGGCCAATCGATACAGTGGGATGTGGAGCATATGAGACCGACAAGAAATCATCTTGGTCGAAACGAGGGGTGGGGGGCAAAGATGGAGGGGGGGGTTTGGTGTGCGGCGGGTGCGGTATAGTAGTGTTTTTTACATGGAGACTGTTTCTCCATCACCACACAAAGGATATGACTGATGCTTGTGGTTATGGCCAGTAATTCTAATGGTTATTGTGAGCACATCCACATCCATGTAATGAGGGGTCTGGAATTGCACATACAAGCTGTGATGGGCCGCTACGTCCGACTAGTCATAATGGAAGTGCGTTGTTGCCATGTCCATAGCACTCAGCTGCACATCGGTTTGAGGACCAGTGCGGGGATCTGTGTGAGGGGTCATCTTTTTTCTTTGTTTGTTCTTCCCTTCCTTCCTTCCTTCCTTCCTTCCTACCTTTTTCTCTTTCTTTCTTTTTTTCTTTCTATCTTTCTTTCTTTCTGTCTTTTCATCTTCTCTATCTTCTTGACAGAGATATTTAATAGGTCCATAGTTGTTGGACTGTGGTGGGCCTCCATCTTTTGCATAGTAAGTAGGTGAGCCATCACAATGTAATGGCATTCCACGGAATTCTCTTTGGCATGCCGCTGTGTAATCAGTATTCCAGGTGAGCCCGAGACAGATGCAGTCTTCTATATGAAATAGTTGTCAGAGAAAATGTGTATCCTGCATTGATTCTTTTCCCCCTGTCTGTGGATGGGCTTTCCAGGGTGCATTGTAAAGCATGTGCACTGATTTATGCCTGGCAGAAAATGCTCTCTGCTTGGGACATCTGCATAGATATTCTCTCTATCTCTCTGTATGTATTTGTGTGTTTGTGTGTGTGTGTTAGTGTGTGTGTTAGTGTGTGTGTTAGTGTGTGTGTGTATGTGTATGTGTGTATGTGCGTAAGATGTGTGTGCAGCAGAGATTTGAGATGGGTAGGAAGAGAAAGACAGAGGTAGAGTGAAGAGTGTCCAGGGGCGACGGAGAGCTCTGACCACTCTAATTATCCTCTATGCTCTTCAAACATTGCAGCACTTCGCTCCGCCATCTCACCCCCCCCTCCCACTCCCACCCCCAAGCATCCCTACCCCCCACCCCCACCCCCAAGCATCCCTACCCGCCTGTCTCCCACTCTCAATTTCCCCCGAGATTTAATTTCACTTCATCCCATCTCTGTCTTTTCCATATAAAACACCTTCTGCAATTATTCCTCTGGCGATGTTCATATCTAGGCTGTCTGACTGCCTGGGCCACTTGCACTGACTGCTCATCTCCACTGCTCTCTGTGACCAGAATCAATTGGACAAAAAACGCATTCTCTCACAGGTGAGTTTGTGTGTGTGTGTGTGTGTGTGTGCAAGTGTACGTGTGTGCGCTTGAACCCTGAGTCTTTGCTTATCCAAGTGCATGCATATGTGATGCATACGTGTGTGTGTGTGCGCGCGCAAGTGTACGTGTGTGCGCTTGAACCTGAGTCTTTGCTTATCCATAAGTGCATGCATATGTGATGCATACGTGTGTGTGTGTGTGTGTCTGTAAGAGAGAGAGAGTGTAAGAGAAAAAGGGCTTGGATCTGACTGATTGCGTGTTAGTGCATGTGTGCATGTGGATCAGTAGGCAGTGCGTCTCTTTAAACAGGGTGCACCGGGCAGGTAGGTTAGTAATGGCTTGAGACTAGAGCTGATGACAGATGGTGATTTCACTTAAGCATGACCCTGTGTAAAATTGTCTTGTCAGCCATATAAACAAAGGCAGGTTTTTAAAGCTCTGCTCAAGTGATTTCTTAGTAATCAAACGGACCTGTAATTACATGCTGGACGTCTCTTCCCTGGCCAGCGATTTACAAACAGAGGATTTCATCAGGGGAATTCAGTCTGGACCATGGGCTGAATACTGAGTTCCTCCTCCTCCTCTCTCTCTCTCACTCTCTCTGTGTCTCTCTCTGCTCCATGTTTCTCTTCACATGAGTCTTTCTGTCAGGAAGAAAGGTTTTGAGGCCATAGTTGGGCGAGGGGAGATACGAGGAATAAATAAATGCGAGCTAACTTGAGATCACCCGAGGTCACCTGAGGTCCGCTGCTGCCTGCCCTCACCTTTCTTTGAACTGTCGGAAGCTGTTTTCCGCATTAGTTAGGAAATGTGTGCTTTCTGCAGGGATGCGGCGAGATGTCTGGAGATGACACACACTGAATTCACACGGGGCCCAGAGTGTGTGTGTGTGTGTGTGTGTGAGGTGCAGTGTGCTCCAATTGTCCAGAGGGGACAGACACCAGGAGTGGGGCTCAGAGGAGGGAAAAGTGTTGGAGATGAAGGGGATCAGAACAGATGTGTGTGTGTGTGTGTGGGTATGTGTGTGCATCTGTGCATGCATGTGTGCTGTATGTGTGTTTGTACTTTACAGAAATACACACATTTTACACAAATATCTGTGTATTTGTGTGTGTATGAGTGCACATATGTGTTTGTATCTGTGTGTGTGTGTGTGTGTTTTCGTATCTGTGTGTATGTGTGTGTGCATATTTGTTTGCGTCTGTGTATGTGTGTGCGCGTAAGGAGGTGGCAGACAGGTTGCGATGCTAGTCTGTTTGCAGACAGTTCTGGAGCTAATGAGCAGCTGTTTGGCATGACTATTCATGAGGGGCGGGGAGCCCGGCTCTCTTCCTCTGTCTCACGACAGTCACACCTCAACGCCATGGGAACCACGGTGTTTACACACAGGCAGCCCTGCATGCAGCTAAAAAACACATTCAGTTACATTCAGTCTATCAGAGTATGAAGGTGCTCTAAGCGATGTCAGGCGGTTTCTAAGCTAAAACATTTTTTGTCACATAGTGCAAACATCTCCTAGCGGATTGGCTAGCTGCCTGTCCCCTGAATACACTGTAAAAAAAAAGTGGTCTCTGTAGACAGCCCAGGCTCCAAAAACGGCAACAAATCAACCTGGACCATGAAACATAACAAACTTTTCTAGCCATTTACCAAACAGATGCGCGTTCAGGAGAGTTTTAGTTTGAACGGGAGGGGCGAGCTAGCTCTCTGTTTTGTTTGAACGTCAACAGAAATTATGTTACCCAACATCCACTTAAGTAGAGCTACTTATACAGTAGATTGAGAGGGAAATAGGGGGAATTGATCACCACATAGCCTACTTGCCAACAGATTAAAAGGGAGTTTAGAGAATCTGTTGTAAAAAGAAATAGTCCTTTAGTCCACAAACACAAGTATTAAGCTACATGTTTTCAGGGAGAATTGTAAGGTTCACGTTTGGAATTGAATTGAAGTACTTGTTCAGGTACTGTAAGGCCAGGAATCATGTTTTCTTAAGTGGCCTTAACTGATGGGTTTATTTACAGCAATACCCTGAAATCCAACTCCAACAGAGATATCCGAACAACAGTGCTGTTTTGCACATAATGTGATTGGACTGCATGGGACTGCTAGCCTGACGAGCCAGACCCACATTAAAATGTAGGGTCTGGGCACTCACCGTTCGCAGTGCTCAGTCCGAGGGGTGGGATAATCGGTTGTCTTTCAAATTCCCTCTGCACGCAATAGGACAGCGCTGAGTCCCATGCGTTTTCCCACCAGCAGAGCTAGTTGGCTAGTTCAAACTTTTGCCAATTTAAAACAAGCTTAACTCGTGTCACACTGTTGGCCAACAGCAACATCCATCTTTGTTTTCAAGTAGCAGGGAATTCAAGCCAAACCGTTGTCACTATGCCATCGATCATTATGTTAAGCCCACCTAACGATTCTATACACGATTTGATTGGCCTGATAGAAGTTTAATTTTTCGAGCTCACAAGCCAACGGAGAGTTGCTAGACTAGCCCTGGAAGCAAATGTAATTTGCTGCTGCTAGGGTGCGTCTAGATTTCTAGGCTATGGGACTGCAATTCCATCACTAACTATAAAGACGTCAGTTGTGTTCTCATAATTAATACCGTTTCCATTGCAATACCCTTGCAACAACAAATAAGAGTATCACTTTCATAGACACAGCGGCTTAAAGCCTCCTGTTGAGTGGAGTGAAACAGTCCCCTGCGACTCCCGCTGTCTTCTCTCAGGGGAGCCAAACATCAGCATACTAATTATGGTGGGGAGCAGCGCCGCTCTGTATCCCACACCACACACACTGTCTGGTCCTGTTCTCCCCACACAGCTCATATCTTTTTGAGGTTGCTAGGTTACGAGGACGCTGGCGAGATACGTCGCTCCGTCTGGCATCATGTTTTTGTTTGTTTTTATGTAATGTTTGTAATTTTATGTAATGTCATGTTCATTTTTTGTATTGATTTGTGTAGTTAAATGTATTCTATCTTTAGAGGTTGCTAGGTTACTAGGTTACGGGGACGCTGGCGAGACACGCCGCTCCGTCTGGCATCATGTTTTTGTTTGTTTTTATGTAATGTTCGTAATTTTATGTAATGTCATGTTCATTTTTTGTATTGATTTGTGTAGTTAAATGTATTCTCTCTTTATTTACGTTATTTTTGATAGTTTTCGTGTCATTCTTAGTCCCTTTTAACGTTACTGCTTCCAAGTCGGCTGATGTTGTTAATGTTGGTCAATTGGGAGCTTGCTATGGCTAACGTTAGCTTTTGCCCTGGACTGACATCCTTCCATCCATCCATCCATCCGTGAGCGGTGCTGCACTTCACTATCTGGTCGAGGAGATTTCTCGGGACAGCTGGACCTGGGCCTACTCTGCGAAAGATCTACCGGGGCCGCCGAGCTGTTGCTGACCTGCGAGCTACCATCTGCCTTGCCTGGAGTCTGGATTGTGCAGACTAGCTTCTAGCTGCTAAAGCTGGCGACTACTCCGCTCCGTCCGGCATCTTCTGTCATACGCGTAAATGTATAGTGTGTAAAGCGACCTTGGGTGCTTTGAAAGGCGCTATGTAACAAATAAAATGTATTATTATTATGACCGCTGCTAGCGAAGCTAACGAAGTGGTCATATAGGGATTTATATAGGGCATATAGGGATTTATATAGGGATTCAAAGGTTTTTTTTTTTCGTCATCTACTTCCTGAATTTTTGGTCAATGATACCCGGGACACCGAACCACCGGGGCACATGAAATTTGGTGGGTATGTAGCCCCGCTAGACTTTTACGGAAAAATTTTGTTTGGTCCCCGGTTTTTGCGCTCATGGCCTTCCCAGCTTCGTAACAGAAAGGTAATATTTGAATGTAAGCTATACAATGTAGGCTATAGATATTTTATATCATATATAACAACAAAGAAACAGAAGTTATCCTCTGAAAGCAGGGCATCTTCATATTTAGTGTTGCGTCGGAGTTGCGTAAAGAGGTGCAGAGCGCGCACCTGTTTGTTTTTTTGACTGGCAGTGCCCAAGATCAGATGACAATACGTGAGTTGAATAATGTAGGCTAAAATATAAAGGTAGGCCTAAAGCAACAATAAAGGACAATGTTTAAGCCATTGGACATTTTTGAAAGAAAACGATAGCAAAGATATGCAGAATGAATGAATAATGACCGGCGAACTAGGCTACTTTTTCAGCAAAACATAGCCAATCCTAAAAGAAACGTTAAGCCTACATGACATATCACGCTTATAATGTAGTCATCTGTTTTGTAGGCTAAATCAGAGTAGGCCTAAACATACTAAATTATTCACATTACTGCAAGCAAAAGGAATGAAAGCGAGCAGAGGACAATGGACATGGATGCGATCTCTTTCCAGAAAGCTTTGCTGGAAAAAACATAATTAGTTAAGCTATTCGAACTGACGCATATAGGCTAGTTAACATCAGATGGCATAGGCTAGGCCTATACAGTGTTTTCCATATATAATTTTACATAGGCTACAGCTTTTAGGCCATTGATTTCATTAAAACATATGCTAATGATATTGATGAGGGGGTGTTTACATGGCGGAGACCTAAAACCATCCGGCTGCGCACAAGTTGACGTTCATTTGTGATTTATAAAGGGCACATCTGGAAGGGTGGCGTACGCATGTTTTTTTGTGCGTACGTTCGTGTTCTCTGAATCACACGTACGATCATTTCAGAAATGATCTAAGATCAAATGAAGGATGGTTTCTACGCAACAATTTTATAAATGAGGCCCCAGCACACACACACACACACACACACAGACAGACAGACAGACACACACATACACACACACACACAGGACGCATGCACCCATACTCAAACATACAATTAATTCACACCCATGCACACAGACCATGGAGGCAGGCCCGTCGCTAGAAGGCAAGCAAACCAAGCAATTGCTTGGGGCCCCGAGCTGGCCAGGGGCCCCAAGACAACGACTGGTTAAAAATAAAATACAACGACAACGACAAACTGTGAGCGCCCCTTTGATAGTCAATGCTGTAAAGTGCAACGACACTGTTACCGGCAATACCGGGATCCCCCTCAAAGGGGCCCCTCTCAGTAGTCGCTGACAGCAGCCAGCCAGCCAGGTTTGTGGTCTCTGCTGCTGCCGCGAAAATATAAAACAGGCAGTCATGATGAAGCGGAGTTATGCGTCCGGAAGCCAGAAGAGAAAGGAATAGGATGACAAGAAAAAACAAGATAGTGGTAAGTGATAAATTACACTGGATAAAATAGCTCTACTTGTCTTGTACAAATGGTGTAATGTCGCAGCAGGAAGGCTAGCCTAGCAAAAAATGTTTATGTTAACTATACCTGCCTGACGGCCCATGCTGCTTGTAACAAACTAGAACAGTTAGCGCAACTTTTTTTTCGAACGGACGCAATATGGTTACATACTGTAATATGTTTATTAACAGGATAAGGAAGACACAGATTTGTTCCAGAATCACTGTTTATCGTATTTAATGACATAACATTGCTATAGCTTTGTAATAGGTTTTGATGAAAGTGGCATAGCTTCTCTGCTATACTAACTATTCGACCGTGATAATCTATTTACCAAATGGGGGTTAGGAAAACCACACGATAAATTCCGTGCATCAAAGCAGACTGGAACATTCATGTCTAGTAATATTCATGCACGCCAGCTGTTTACTGTCTTTAAAGCATGAGGTGCGTCTGTCTAATTCTCAAACAGCAGAATGCTTAAATGCTATGTTAAGCTACAAGTAGGCCTAGGTCAATGTATAACATTAGCTTGGGATGTTTTTACAGTAAGCATTGGTAGTTGTGAAAGCAGCTGCATCCCTTCTAAATATCAAAATATGGAAATGCTAACATATCTTTTCTTTCTCCCTCAAGGTGGTTTGCTTAAATTTCTCAGCCCTCAGGCTCTTCCTAAGGATACCTCCACTGATGAAGATGGCCTGAAAGGTTAATCTTATGTGTGTGTGTGTGTGTACTTGTATTTATGTTGGATTTTTAAATTGCTATACAACCTGCACTCTTTATAGTTTGAACAATGCATCCTTTTTCAGCATAAGATGGCAGTGTTTTATTTTCTCACTTTGTGAGAGCTGAAAAATGTTAATGTGAGTGTGTGTGTGTTTAAGTATGTTGGATTTAGTTATTGTGCACTTTTTTACATTTATATTGGATTTTATGGTACGGTGGTGTTTTTGCAAATGTTCAAAACTAATGCACAGTATATATATATATGCAACTGCAGTATTGCACTGTCAAAATTTTGTATTTATATAAACTGTGGGTGAACTTAAACTGTATGGCTATGCGGTGGTTCCTGTAGGCTTTGCGTGCGGTGGGGGGGATGGGGGGGGGGCTTTCCATGTCCATTTTGCTTGGGGCCCCTAAATTCCTTGAAACGGCCCTGCATGGAGGTGTTATATATAACTGGAGAGAGTGACTACTGTAAGTCCCGCCCCCATTCATTTCAATGACCCATGCTAGGCTAGCTACTTCAGCCAAAAAAGTTGCTATTCCTTTGATATTCCTTCAGAGGAAAAGAAGTTGTTCAGGAACGCGCTTCACCTACTGTACCCTCATTATAGGTGCAAATATATTTCATTGGTTGTGATACTATTTTGGGGATGTTGGTGTAGAAGTTTGCCCCTTGCCCAAAATCCTATTATGTGATGTTCATATGTGATAATATAATAAACATGGCGAGCATATTGAGTAAGGATTCACTTTAGGCTATACAAATAATGATAACTACAGTAAATGCTTTGGACTGGCTGTATTAGGCTATTACTATAAGTGCGCAATATGTAGGCTATCCAACGAAAATTACTATAATTAAGTAGACATAGGACGTAAGAAACTTGTGGATAGCTGGGATTTTTGCTGTATCCAGTGTGAATTTGCAGCTTGTTGAACCTACATTTACAGGCAGATGAAATGATGCCACCGCAAATTAAACTTACTGATAGAAGAGCACATTCCTCGGGTGTATTGTGGTTCGAGCAACCAGAAATGCTTAACCAATGCGCGAGGACGCTCGTGCCCAACACTAAACTCATGCATGTGCTGTGATCTACCAATCAGGATGTAAAAAGTGGTGCCGGAAGTTGCAACCACGAAACACCATGTTTTCAAAAATGTCGGCGGCCAAATGCCATGCTAATTGGCTGAAGCTAACCCTCCAAATCCTGACCCCCTGGCACAGACACAAATGCATAGTATGTACCCACACACACACATAGCAAAACACCCATGCTTACACACGAGAGAAAACACAAAACACACATACACATCAAACATACACATACACATACACTAGGAGACACACACTCACCATCTCTCTTATCTTACATTCACACACGCACTCACACTCACACACACACACACACACACACACGCACTCACACTCACACACGGATATCAGCACATTGAATGTTCAGCTCACAGCCCTCATGCTTTCAGTCAGTGAGCTGTAACATGCGGGATTCACTAGGGAAAAATAAAAAGCTCTCTGATATCCAGGGGGGATTGCTACAAGGCTGCTTCTGTATCTGCTTGGATGTGAATGTGGATATAAAGGTACTCTCGACATGTCAATGTTCCAAGTCCAGTGATGCTTAAAGCTAGTGTCTGTATGCTTGAATAACTTAACACATTATGCATATGCACATACACACACACACACACACACACACACACTCCCACCCACACAGACGCACACACACACACATACGCACACTATCCCTCCCTCTTTCACGATGGCGTTCTTTCAGCTTGCTGTCTGTGCTGACATTCTCATAGCCCGTTTTCACCGACAGAGAACTGGTTCCGTTCCCATACACAAACCACAATTTGAACCGTTCTGAGCATTTCCACCAAACAAAAAATGGCACTTTGGTTCGGAGCTGGAACCAAAACATAGTTGTTTCTTTTTCCTGTGAACCGGAGTGGCCATGACATTCTACCATTTAGAGAGAAGCTGGCTAAAAGCATGAGTTTTGTCTACCAGTATTTTGCAGCTGGCGTTATCCTGCATTGCACAGCTAATACTGTAAGTTCTTGTTTCTACAGTTTGAATGGGACCCCTGTCATATTATTATCTCTGGTTTATGCATATCGTTAACTCTTGTTTATGTATCCAACACCCTATGTCAATGACACATCCTTAGTTCTGTTCAAAACTGGTGGAAATGTGGGCTGGTTCACTTGATACCGGTTTTCTCTGCTGGTCAAAAAACGCCCTCAGTGATGTGAGTATAACTGAGCCTTTTCTTTCCCCTCTCTCTTTCTTGCTCCCTCTCTCTCCTGTGCTCTTTTTCTCTCTCTCTCTTTCTCTCTCCATCTCTCTCTCTCTCTCTCAGCTGTTCCTCCAACCCCTGTGAGCAAGTCTCAGCTGCAGTCCAACCCCCAGCCAGGCAGCTGGCCGTGGTCTCTCTCCTCTCCTCTCCTCTTCTTTCCTTTCCTCCTCTCTTCTCCTTTTTTCCCCTCTCCTTTGCTCCCTCTGATCTCCTTTCCTCTCCCTGAGTAATTTCTCTCTCTTTTCTCCCAGCACTCCTCTCCTCTCCCCCTCTCTTGCTTATTCCTCTCCTCTCCCCCTCTCTTCCTTATTCCTCTCCTCTCTCCCTCTCCTCTCTTCCTCTCCTCTCTCCCTCTCCTCTCCTCTCTCCCTCTCCTCTATGCTTCTCTGTGCTGCTGGGAGATTTATGGAGGGTGTCCTGGCGCTCATAAAAAGATGCCGTGTCCGATTCACGCTGACCGAATGAGAACCATGTCAGCGTTCGAGGAGCACCCATGGTGCATTGATCACCGAGAGCAGGAGAGAAGGAGGGGAGAGAGAGAGATGGAGGGAGGAGGGGGTAGTGAGAGAGGGATGGAGGGAGGGGGTGAGAGAGAGATTGGGGGAGGGAAAAAGAGAGTGAATGAGACAAGCAAGAGATGAACATGGAGAAAGGGAGAGATTAAGACAAGGAGGAAATGGAGGGAGAGAGTGAGATAGAGAGAGTGAAAGAATGAATAAGACAAGCATGAGATGAAATGAGAGAATAAGGAACAGAGATAAAGAGCATAAAGAGAGAAAGAGGGAGAGAGAGAAAGGGGGAAGCATAGTAAAACAAGGACAAAGAGGAACAGAGAGAAAGAGACAGACAGAGAGAGAGAGAGGGAGAAACAGTAAAACAAGGACTGAAAGAGAGGAACATAAAGAGAGAGGGCACAGAAGGAACAAATGGAGAGGGAGTAAGGGAGGGAGAGGCAGATGGGCTGGCCAAGTGGCGTTTGGAGCCTGCTCGCTGCTCTCTGCGGTCAGAGGAGCTGAGTGACTGCGTGGAGAGAATCGGCTTCTCGCCGATGAACAACGGTCTGACTGCCCAACTATTTCCCCTGATTTCTTTTCCTCTCCCCCTGCCTGCCTCAGAAGATTTATATGCGCATCACCATTTCATCAACGCTTGTACACACACACACACACACATACTGTACACACCTACACGCAGATGTGCACCCACACACACACACAGTTGCACTCACTAATATACTGAGATACACACACACTCTCTCTCTCACACACAAACACATACATTATATGCACAGAAACTCATCCAAACATGCACACCAATATACACAAACACCCACCCACCCCCACAGAGAGAGAGAGAGAGAGAGAGAGAGAGAGAAAGAAAGAGAGAGAGAGAAAGAGAGACTCACACAGAGACACACACACACACACTCCCAAACAGGAAAACAAATGCTAACCCCTACTGATGATTCCTGGCTATGTGTATCAGGCGCTGGCGTAAGCTCTGTGGTTCTAATCAGTGTGTTAATGGGTGACGTGCGTGTCTATGCCACTCCTGTGTCTAAATTGGTCTGAGTTATTCACCACATGCACTCCCATTAGCCATCCGCCAGCTGATTGCCTCGGCTCCGGGAATCTCCATGAGCTGCAGTAGATTTGTTATGTATGTGATATTGAGAGAATGTGTGTGTGGGTCTGTGGGAGAGAGTGTGTGTGTGTGCGTGTGTGTGTGTGTGTTTGTGTGTTTGTGTGTTAGTGTGCGTGTGTTTGTATGTGTGTGTGTGTGCATGTGTGTGTGTTTGTGTGCATGTGTGAGTATGCCAGTGTGCTGTGTATGCTAAGGAGTACATTAAGTAGAGATGACACACTAGCGCTCCTGTGTGTGAACCCAGACGGAGGCCAGAGAATCAGACAGACCATCTGAGGGGGAGCCCTGGCGCCTCGTCTCGTCCCCCGAAAATGATCAGACACTCTGCCTCTCTCCAGTGGCCACTGACTGTGGACCATCTCTCTCTCCTACATCTGCACACACACACACAAACACACTCACTCATCCTCTCACCATTTGTTTCTTGGTCTCCTCTTTATCTTACTCTTTCTCTTGTTATCATTCAATCTCTCTCTTTCTCTCTTTTCATCTCTCTCATTTATCTCCCTCTCTATTGCATTTGCACTCCTCTCCTCCCAATCTGCTGCTTGGCAACGGCGGGCCCCACTGGAGGCGAACACTATTTGATCAAATGAGAATCAGAGGGGGACACTTCTCAGGTCTGGAGAACAGCTGCTGAAGCTGTGAGTGGCTTATGAATAAACACACACACACACACACATGACTTCAGACAAACGCACACAGTCGCAAACGCACACACACACACAATATTCTCATTGTCTTACAGATCTACAGACAGGAACTCGAGGCAAAACCAAACACAGCTAATAAATAAATGGATGAAGGCAGATTCATAGATTCATTCACAGCAACATAGACAGACACACACTATGAAAAAAACATTCAACATTGACACATAAGGCTTACATTCACACTCTACACAGAAAGAAAGGAAGAGACAGACAGACAGAAAGAGAGAGAGAGAGGGAGGGAGAAAAGGGGGCAGGCGAGGGGGCGGAAGAGAAAAGACCTTCTTAGATTATTGATTGTGACACAACAGTGTCTGTGTTGTCTGGTTGGGGAGCTCCTTCCAGAGGTCCTCTGGGTGTTCTCTGCAAACAGCCTAACTGCACGAACAGACCCTCCACCTCTTCTTCTCTCTCTCTCTCTCCCAGCCCTCATTCTCATTTTTACTCTGTCTCCCCCACTCCCCCATTAATGTAAGTGTCTGTTTAATTTGTTCATTTTGCACAGTGCTACGGTGACACGCTCAGCCTGGTTAGAATCAATGTCACACTGTCGACGGGAAGCTAGGGGCTCAGAGTGAAGTGTGTGTGTGTGGGGGGGGGGGGTAGGGTGTTGAGAAGGAGAAACTGCAAGAAAGAGAGAGGGATTAAGATGGTAAGCTACATGGTCTAGAAGATAGATAGATAGATAGATGCTTCATTCATTCATTTAGAATGATGGTGTGTGTGTGTGTGTGTGTGTGTGTGTGTACGCACGGGTGTGTGGGTAGGTGGGTGGGCGTAGATGGTGGAGAGTGGGGTGTTTGCTTGTGTGAAGGAGAGGGGCTGTTTTCTTTCACATCTTTACATCTAACGCGCCGTGTGTCGACAAAAGGCCTGCGAGCGAACAGCACATCACAGGCACCAAACGCACATGGCGATAAGGCGCGGGGCGTACGGCCGACCCATATCTCACAGCCTGCAGACTCACACAGCACAACACACATCAATCCTGTCACACAGATGTCACAACTCCAAACTCCAACTTGGCCTTAAATTAAAAGCAGCAGAGCTGGCGGAGAGCCTCTGGATCAGAAATGGCCACCCGTTGCCATGGGAGAGACGCTGGCCAACTGCCCCACCTGGAACATGAAGGTCCACCTCTTTGTGCTATTCCACAGCTGTATCTCCTAATGACCTCGTTCTAGTGCGGATCTAAGATATGGTTAACGTTTCATTTGAGAAGTGTTATGATAGAAGAGGGAAGTGGGATAAGTGCCCAGTGTAGCCTTGAGAGGAGAGTCCCATAAGAGTGGAGCGGCCTGATCTCTCCTGCCCTCCGACTTTATCTGCACTGATGCAGCACAGCACCATGCTCACTTAAGGAAAGGAACAGACAAATGGTCCAAATGGAGTCAGAGATGAGTGTGTGCTGAGAGCCGGTGTGTGTGTGTGTGTGTGTGTGCATAATAATGAGCCAACGATCGTTAGTCTATTCCGCTTCCATTTGAGTGTGAATATATCAGAATGGTTCTGTTCCATGACTTGTCCTTCTAACGTCTAACACACACACACACACACTTTTTCTTTTTCTCTTTGTCTCTCTCTTGAGAAATGAAAAACAAGTTAATTGAAATGAATGAATTAGAAAGTGAATCAGTGTTGATTACATTTGCTCTGTGTGTGCGTGTGTGTGTCTGTGTGAGTGTGTGTGTGTGTCTGTGTGTGTGTGTTCGTGTGTGTATGTGTGTGTTTGTGTGTCTCTCTCTGTGTGTCTCTCTTTGTGTGTGTGTGTGTGTGTGCGCGCGTGTGTGTGTCTGTGTGTGTATGGAGGATGTGGGTAAGTGAGCAGCTGATTACTCCCTGAGTGAAAGGAGGCATTGGGACGAAGTTGATAACAGAGCGGAAGGCTCCAATCTTCGTCACAGGTAAGTGGTGAAAGTCAATAAACCCATGAGAGGTTAGAGGTAAAAACAACACATTTGGAACGGGGAAAAAATCCATTATTTTTCTAAACCACATCAGGTTCACAAATGCATTTGATTTTCAATCAGGCATTAGATTATTATTAGGTTTCATACTTCAGAAAAACTGTACAATATCTACCACAGGGGACTGTACATTGATGGGAACAGGGTGGGGTGGAGGGCAGAGGTGCACATGAACCAGTGCTGAACACTTTCAGATTGCCAGGACTAATTGAGATCGCATCCATAGTGCAATGAGTCGAGTGCACATATTTACAGGAAACAAGGTAAGTCAACAAGAGTACATGTCTGTAGGACATGGAGGAGCACCACGTTACCTTGAAGCTGAAGTGCACTGTGCTCTCTGTCTATGTTCCCTGAATGTTCATTGGTGTATGTGTGTGTGTGTGTGTATGTTAGGCTAACACTAAAATGAGCCTTGTTTTCAGCCAGCAGTCACTGGAACTGTCTACCTCCCCCGCACCCCCTCACCCTGCCCCCGAGGCATGATAATAAACAAAAACAAAAAAACAACAACAAAAACTAAAAACCAAAAATGACAAGAAACAAAAACACAGGCATTAGCACCACAGCAGAGCAACTGCAAAACAATGCACACAAGAAAAGTGACAATGTACAAACAGAAGAGGAAGGCATTCAACGAAAACCCAAAAATCAAACAAACAAACCAAAATAAATGGCTTAAAAAAGGCAAGGGAGATGGGGGAGATGACATTTGTTGTATTTCTGTGTGTGTGTGTGTGTACTGTATGTATTCTATCCTACTCCCGCTAACAAACACTCTTTTTCCTGACAGTCAGATGAAATTAGGTCAGTCTTGATGGGAAGGCACTGAAGTATAATACTCTCGACGACAAACAACTCATTTTCCTCACGGATGCCGAAATCCTGACCTTTACTTGCGCACATGGTGAAATATTAGCATACCCCGCCAATGCACATATGCATTCACTGCAGAAATGAGCACCACTGAATTGATGACTATTCTGAAAGGTTTGTAAACAACACCTGTCGGATAAGGAGAGAAATGTGCGTTTGTATTCATAGGGTACCTTTCTCCATGTCATGTCAACCATACCCTGTAAACAAACAGCCTTCCAAGACAGTTCTCATCCGTGCATATTTAGGATGGCATTTGCCATTGTTTGCACACGGAAACAGGCACAGTGCAGAGCTAGCAGTGAGGAATGTAGCGGAAAACAAACTGCTTCCAACTACTAATGGCACTTGGTTTCTTACTGCAGTCAAGGCTATACAAGTGAATAGCAATATTTACTTATTCCATTACTTACAATTTCAGAGCTAGTCACTGGAGTGGCATATTAATTCAAATCATGTAGCAAAAAAGTACCATAGACAGCCAACTGGACCAAACAGAAATGCTGCAGTGGTCACTTAGTGGTATGCGACTAATGAGTCTCTGACCGACAGAAATGATGTGCCTTTCTCAGTGCGTTGGCAAAGTTCAGGTGTTGCAGACCAATATAAGCATTGATTCTCACACAAAAACTCCATAGTGGTGAATGAATGTAAATAAAAAAAGAACACAAATTAAATATGACTAATTGGAAGAGTTCCCTTTGGCAAATGTGCTGGGTAGCTCCCACTGTAAGTCCATTGGAAAGTCACTGTTCTTGATGTCATGGAACAGCACAGATTGGCTTGGCCCATTGGTTGCACACAAGTCATTAGAAAATGTACCACAAAACCCACCACACAAACATAAAATATAATAAATATTGCTTGTGTGGCATTGGTCATTGGTCGTAAAATCTTTGAATTGGTGGATCCATTCGCAAAGATCATCATCCATTGTAACAGACACGTCCGACCTGGAATCCAAACTTTTGATTGGTTCCCCCAAAGTCTGAGGCAGCCACGTCAATGATGGGGAGGAGGTCCGCCCTTGGTGAGTCGATGTCTAGGACTGTCGTCTCTTGGCCCTTACGAGACTATAGCAGTAAAACAAAAATGGCGATTACAGGGGATTAACAATGTTATAATATTTTTAACTGGCGTTGGAATAGCCACAGTTCTGTTGAGTTTTGTACACTCTGCCATACTGAAACATGATGACCTACAGCACATTCATGCTGCATATGTGGACTAAGTAAGGATTGGATACAAGTACAAATGTGCTCATACACAGTGAACAGCTGTGTGTTACACGGTAGTTAACGGTGTAATAACAATGTAACAAAACTACTGCAATCACATCATATTATTTGACACATTTGCTTATTCTTAATTTCTCGCAGAGTAAAAACATGACGTGATCTGACACCAGACAGGGGGTTAACGGTACCTTGCAGCCGTCGTGCAGGGCTTTGATGAAGGGAGAGATGATGTGCGCCATCTCCTCGTCGTTGCTTCCTCGGAAGCGCAGCGCCCGTTTGTGGTTGCGCAAGGACATGTCGAACCAGCCCGCCGAGTTCTGGCACGTGTAGGTGAACGTCTGGTGGGCCGTGGCGCTGAGCAGCTTCAGGAAGGTCAGCTGGACCACTGGGACCGGGTTCCCCTCCGAGTCAATGTACGAGAGCTGGACCAGAGAAGGTTAATGCATACAGTTAGGAACGGTTGTCTCATACTGGCACTTCAGGGCCATATGTGGTGCATGTTGAGACACATGCTTGGAAACAAAGAAAGTGATACACATATAAAGACATATACCGTACACATGTAATACACACAATACACACAATTATGCAAATCAACATCCACTGCATATTGTTTGCTCTCAGACACACACACACACAGACACAGACACACACAGTCTCTGGACGAAGTGTTCGAGAGAGGACGGAGGAGATTGACAACTGCCAAGGTGACTTAATGTGACAAGGTCATTAAGGTCATACACAGCATGGCTTGATCGTTTGCATGTACTCTGCTCAAGGGCCCTCTTAAGCCTCTCCTGAATGACAGCTCAAGGAGATCGGTTGGACTGAGTGGTATTAGAATCTGCCTGCAGCGTTTCACATGAAGAAGGAGATTAATTGCTCCTCAAAATCAGCAATGGAACATTGGCTACCCATCTCTTTATCATAATAACACAATGAATTATATAATATATCATATTTTTGTTTTCATAATTTCTGTGTCTGTTGTGCTGTTATGCATACATTAATAAGATTAATGTTTGACATAAAATAAATATTTATGATTGGCTTTGTTTTTCCTCAGGGGGTAACCGTACTGTTAAAGATATTATGCAAAATAGACAATATAATTGGAATGAATTTAACTGAATTTTCTAGACTAGAATAACATTTAAATAAGTGATACTATGCAAAACAGATAATGTAATTGAAAGGAATTGAACAGAACTTACTAGACTAGAATATAATAGAAATAGTGTTTGCGTGTAGCTGAATGTATGTAACTGAACTGAATTCAATCAGGGGGTGCAGGATGGCGGCTGCATATTGTACCTGTTTGCCTCTCTTGAACTGGCTGAACCAGCTCCCAGGCTTCTCTCTGCTCCAGGCTGCCAGCCTGACCTGTTGAATGGAGAAGCGGAGAGTGATCAGCACCACTAGCTCTATCTCTCTGTCTCTGTCTCTCTCTCTTTCTCTCATTCTCTCTCTCTCTCTCATTCTCTCTCTCTCTCGGTCCAGCAGCAAACTGTGGCCGCTGGGCCAACCTTTCACTCTCTGTCCAGCAGCCTCAGCCCTCTGCACTAACCGTTTCGATCCCCTTGTCGGGGAACAGGCAGGTCTGGCCGTCTGCAGTGAAATTGCAGAAGACCTTGACGGAGTCTTTGTGACATCCCTGGTTTGGATCGATCCAGTAATCCCCTGGAGGAAAAAGGAGAAAAGGGAAGAGGGTTGCGTCCAATCAGAGGCACTCACTCACTCACGACCGCTACCACCACTCCACACTCAAGTCCACTCCCCCCGCAAGATCAAATGATGAAATCAATTCTAATCTTATGTGAGATGATGACGCTGTATGGATGGCTTACATTAATAAGTAGAAGGATCACATCCTGTTAGGAGTCTCGCGACTCATCCGTGTGATGCAACATCAAGTAATGAAGGGGATGTGTGAAAGTGGTGCATCGTGGAGAAACGTTACATTCATTTCAAGCGTATTTCAACCGCAAACTACCGCACGGGCACTGGCATGACAGTGGGAAAGATTTTTAAAGGGAAGTGTTTGTGTGAGATCATACCCCAGGATTAGGGTGGCTAGCCCAGGTTTGGTTTGAGTTATTTGAGAGTCCGTCAGTGTGCTTATTATTCATCAAACGTGCTGACAAATTTGTGTTCCTGTATCTTAGAGAAAGGTAGCAACAACACCAAGGGCATATATTCAATAACCATTGAGCATACATTCTAATCTTAACTGTAAGTGTATGTATCTGTATTGTAAGTGAGTAGGTTAAATGTAAAATGGATCTGTATTGTATGTGAGTAGGCTACAGTAAATGGAAGAGGGTAATTTGTAAAATTCGGACAGCAAGATAGTTCGAAATGACCATTCATCTTGCGTAATCTGTTTAGTGAACGGTAAAGTAGGTTGCCTCACCGTCTTTGTAATCTGGGTGGCACATCATGAGCTCCTTGCAGGTGCGCGCGGGGCTCTCGTAGGTGCCCAGTGGCCTCCTCATCAGCTCCAGCTCCGTCTTCATGGAGTTGAGCGAGGCGAATACCTCCTCCATGCCCTCGGGCTCGCGCATGGCCTGGTCCGCCTGCAAGAAGTCCTCCATGTTCAGCACGTCCAGCTCCGACTCCGACTCCCCGGCTCCCTGTTCCGACTCCGGCTCCTCCTGTCTGCCTCCGCCTCGGCCGCGGTCAGAATGCCGGCGGCGCTTCTTCCTGCCTTCCCGAATGGGCAGAGGTTGGATGAGGGTGGCAGGGGGGCCCTGAGAGAGAATGGAGGAGACGGGTGAGTGAAGGACACCCAAAAGACCTTACTTGCACTTAGGTATGCATATGGACACTTAAAGGAGGACACTTAAAGGAGAATTCCAGCAGCTACAGTGCTACACTCTGGGGGCATAATCATAATCATGCCTCTAGAGTGTAGCACCAGAGCCCGTCTACGGAGAGCCTGGCAACTCCGTATTAAGTCCTATTGTACCGAATTTTGATTGCAGTTCCACCAGAGTTCCACTGGGGGGCGATCGCCATGAGTGCAGAATGAATGGGAGTCAATGGAGCTAGACGGATAAATTTGTCTCTTTCACCTGATTGTCGTTGACAAATCTCAGATTTGATTGTAGTTTGTATAACTTCAACATGGGTTACAGGTCAAAAGTTGTCCTTTTGATTTCTTACAGGTTGTTGCCCATAACACGCTAGCATTGTGCTAATGAATGATGTCATCGACACATTTGAAAGGCTTTTTAGAACAATTAAGTGACTTCAAAAAAATATAATACTCAACCAAGTGTATTTTCTTTGCCTCCCCTTTCGAATACAATATTCAAATTACTTGAAAAAAAATTATATCCCGAGAAAAGTGGATTTTGAGGGGTACAGCTCCATAGACCTCCATTCATTCTGCACTCGTGGACGAGCGCTCTCATGTGGAACCACAGAAGGAACTGCAACAAGTTCAGAAACCGGAGGTTTTCCGAGAGTGGCATTTCTCCCCTTATTAGACATTCTCTGGTAGCACTATGGCTGCCTGGCTGCTCCAACTGTTGGCTGCAGCAACTAGGTAGCACCGATGTTTTTTCGTACCGATAGTACTCGGTGACCTTGAGAAACAGAGTTCTATGTGTAAAATGGCCGGAATTCTCCTTTAAGACCTAACTTAGGGCCTAACTTACGCAGTGTCTACCATCAAGACTTCACTTGTGAGCAAATGAGAAGGTGTTCTGACCAGACCCAAAGGGCACAACATAAATCTATTTCATACAATTTTAAATCTATTTTAATGATGATTTCAGTGAATACATAATTAAAATGATCTAGTGGATGAATTAGTTGAAAGTGCATAGGCACTGCTTTGCTCTCTACTGTACAATGCACTGCACTAATGAGGTGGTGTTATGGCCTGACCCATGGCCCACAACATAAAATGGTTTCATAGTTATACAAGATAGCTAGCCAATATATTTGTGAATACATACATGAAGAGAAATGTGGGGTATGTAGGGGATATATCTGGACAGGGTAGCAGAGCCCCCATAGTGCAACACAAATAGGACCATGGTGTGAATGAGTATAGGCAGACAGTGTTGGGCTTCTCATCCACACCTTCGCAGGTGTGGACAGTTGGGTAATTATGCCTGTGCATCACCCAAAAACATTTTTGCCTGGACAGAGTAGCAAAGCCTGTGTGTGTTTGTGTGTGTTAGCCAGCAGCCAGACCAATGGATACCTTGTCTTAGCTGAATTACTGAAGCTAAGCAGATGTGAGCCTGGTTAGTACTTGGATGGGAGACCTCCTTGGAAAACTAGGTTGCTGCCTGAAGTAGTAGTGATCTTGGGTGGCCAGTAGGTGGCACTCTTCCCTCTGGCCAAAAAGATTGATCCCAATGCCCCAGTGCAGTGATGGGGACACTGTACTGTAGGAGATGCCGTCCTTTGGATGAGACGTTAAACTGAGGTCCTGACTCACTGTGGTCATTAAAGATCCCATGGCACTTATTGCAAAGAGTAGAGGGTTCCCTGGTGTCCTGCCTAAATTCCCAATCTGGCCACTTAATCATCCCCTAGTGTAATTGGCTCAATTACACCATCACTCTCCACCTCAAGCTGGTGTGTGGTGAACGTTGTGGGGCATAATGGCTGCCGTGCATCACCCAGGTGGATGCTACATATTGATGGAGGTTAGTGAGGTTCCCCCTTCCATGTAAATGCAACGTGCTGTTGTTGTTGTGTGTGGGGTGCAGAGGGACGTGGCTACAGGTCACCCAGTGGATCCAGACTGCACTGTTCTGCTTTGGGATCATGGCTACAGGTAGACACCCAGTGGATCCAGACTGCACTGTTCTGCTTTGGGATCATGGCTTTGGCTGAGTTCAAAGGGAGAACTAAGTAGAAAAGCTTTAGAATCTTTGGTCTTATGGGAGATCTAAGGAAAACTTTAGAATCTTTGGTTTTGTATCTTTACGACGATGCGCCGTTAGTACATATGTGAGATCTGACGGGGAGAACTCTAGAATATTTGGTTCAAAGGGAGAACTAAGGAGGACTCCATCTGCTGCACTCTGAGGGACTCTGACACAGAGTTGGAGATGCTTTTTGAAGAGGAAGGGGAACTCACAGGAGGTCCGGGCGGTCCAGCTTGTCCTGTGTCTCCTATTTGTCCGGGGGGGCCCTGTGCAAAATAGAACCATGGAGGAAAGTGTGATTGCATCCTGTCAATCTTTTCCTATGAGTAACTCAGGAAGAACTGTCCCAATATGACTATGTATTCATATGTATGGTTGAATTGCAATGCTATTTACCACAGTACTTTGTTACATACACATGTGATACTTTTGTATATGTATCATGGTGCAGATTTGTCATATGTAACTTATGTGTGTATATAGGAGATGATGCCCATCACTAACTTATGTGTGTATATAGGAGACGATGCCCATCACTAACTTATGTTTGTATATAGAAGACAATGCCCATCACTAACTTATGTGTATATATAGAAGACAATGCCTATCACTAACTTATGTGTGTATATAGAAGACGATGCCCATCACTAACTTATGTGTATATATAGGAGACAATGCCCATCACTAACTTATGTGTGTATATAGGAGACGATGCCCATCACTAACTTATGTGTATATAGGATGCCCATCATCACTAACTTATGTTTGTATATAGGAGACGATGCCCATCACTAAACTCAATATGCACAAAACATTGGATTTTAAGAAATAACCAGGTTTAGTTCTAGCTGAGGCTTTTCTTTGCCTTGGCCTCGTCACGACTGACTTTATTGAGAATGGGATAAAGCGCCAGAGAATCTCCAGATATGGCGATGAGAACAGAAAGACTCCTACTCACGCACTGTCAGTTTTAATATCGTCACTCACTCCCTGTGATTCCCCATAATAAAGCCTTGTGGGAGTAACAATACACATTTTTCACAAGACACATCTTCCCATGGCACGTGCTGGAGATGGAGTTGATGTATATGGTGTGTGTGTGTGTGTGTGCTGCCGTGTTTGGGAAATAGAATTAAGAGTCTGCAGAGCACAACCACACTCACCTCATCCCCTTTGGATCCCTTTTCCCCAACCATTCCCTGTCAGAGAGGAGAAGAGAGGGAGAGAGAGAGGAAGAGAGAGAGAAGAAGAGAGAGAGGAGGGGAGAGAGAGAGGAAATGAGCAGTGGTCGGCTTCACAGAGATAGACCCTCTGGAGACAATCATGGCAAACTGAGGATTAAACGTGGGTGGGAAGGAACCATTTTACAGCATTAACCCAAAACCACAACGAATCCTAACACATCTTGAATGAGGATTAAACGTTTTTGGCTAAAATCCCAGGGATGTTTTTCAAGGAAATGATTGTTCTATGTAACCTGATTAGCATTAATGTGTGATAGATCTCTAGTCCACACTTTCAACATTTCTAGACCATGAACCCACATCATTTGAGATGCGTCTGTGTTCCATCTCGCCTCAGAGCGCTAAGCTCTGGTGGACTGGCAGGGCCGAGGCTCAGCGCAGGTCTCGCTACGCATGCTGAACAGCCTCAGACATAAACCAGAGGCGGTGCGAACACAGTGGAGGTGATTCATGATCCATCACACTAAAGCTCAGGGTCTTTAATGGCTATAAAGCGGAGAAGTGAAGCAGATGGCCATTAGCATAGGCGTGAGAGCGGAGAGAGGAGCGGAGCACTTACGGCAAGCCCAGGAGGTCCGGGAGGTCCTGTCGGACCAGGTGGTCCCGTTACACCCTATAACACAAACACATCACTTGCTCGTGTATACAATCCGGAGGCTATTAAAGGTGTAATAGGTAAAAACAAACAAACTTGGGTGGGTTTTTCAAATTGTGGGATTCAGTGGAAATACTGAAATACTTCACATCCAGAAAACATCACAATCAGCCCTTCCTTTGTTCTAGGCATATACACTGAACACACACTTGTAGATGTGAAAGACGTGACATCTAATAGTATGGCTTTTGCTATTTCACAATGCTATATTTCATGCAGCTTCCCTGTTTCTCCTCGTTAAATCAATTTCTCACACTACACCTTTGAATGTGTGTTTGCATGTGTGTGCAGTGCACAGGTACCTCATCTCCTTTGGGTCCGTATATTCCCTGATTTCCTGGGTCTCCTCTGTCTCCTTTCTCCCCACTCTCTCCTGGTGGCCCAATAAGACCAATCAATCCACCGTGACCCTGGAGCAATAAAAACCAAACTATAAGTTAGGTGGGAATTACATTGAAAATACTGAAGCGTGACACAACACTCTGACCACAATAATTTGATTAATTCAAACAGTGTTCCTCAGTGTTCGGATAAATGAAACTGACATTGATGAGTCTAGCGTTTTGTTCTGTATATTGAACCTAGTTCATCACACAGCTCCTTGGACACTAGCGTAACACTGTCGCTGCCCACCGTTCCGCTGCCAAACCATAGGAAACAATAAAAAATAGCCGCTTGGTCAGTGCGATGCCCACCTTAGCCTGTAGAAGCGGTCTTTGCATAGCTATCATCATGTTATCATGAAAGGCCTTCATGTGATTCTGTGATCATGTGTCCATGATCAGAATGCCGAACATGGTCCTGAAGACATGATTGACTTACCTTTTCACCCTTTTCACCAGAGTCTCCTTTCAGTCCTAGCAATCCCGGTGGTCCCTGTCCACAACAGAGAGAGCCATTTTAGTTACACAGCTGCACTTAACAATGTTCAGTTTTCATTTAACATGCTAAAAGGTTTTGACAGTTAAATGTAATGTACTGAGCTGAACATGTGTATGTGCTGAGCATATCAACTTCTGCACAATGCAAAAAAATATATCTTACCAAGTGTTATAATCTTATATTAAGATAAAAAATCTAGTTAGTATTGTTTTTAGTCCTTACTTTAAGCTTTCTTGTAAGATTATTTAAATTAAAATAAGTCAAAATCTTCTTAATTTAAGATTTGACAGTGGAGTAAGTAAATTTACCTTAAATTGTCTTAAATCTTCAATCTTATCTTAAATTAAGATAAAATTACTTACTCCACTGGCAGATAAATTTACTTGTTTTTATGTCTTAATTTAAGAAGATTTTGACATAAATCTTCAAATAATCAGATCAAATAATCTTACAAGAGAGCTCAAAGTAAGTATCTTTTTACTAAAAACAATACTAACTAGATTTTTTATCTTAATATAAGATTATAACACTTGGTAAGAGATCATTTTTTGCTGTGTGCTGAGCCATGGAAGGAGATAGTGGGCCCTACCATAGGTCCAGGAGGTCCTGCTTGCCCAGGGGGTCCATTTAATCCTTGTTCTCCCTGTTGATGGAGCATTCAAACCATTTCAGTTTCCTTTCACATCTCCACATCCACTAAACTTGCTATTTTTAACAGTACAGTGTGAAGATGTTAGTGTAGTGATTGACCACCTGAGCTGACAGTGATGACTGTGTGTGTGTGTGTGTGTGTGTGTGTGTGTGTGTGCGTGCATGCATGCGTGTTTGTGAAGGCCAGTGACTCACCGCAGGGCCTGGGATTCCACGCAGTCCCTCTGGACCCACGTTGCCTGGATGTCCCTGAGGTCCCACTGGACCAGTCTTACCCACTGGCCCCTCAGCACCAGCAGCTCCCTGGACCACGCAGAGTGAGGAGGAGATGGGGAGCAGAGGAGAGAAGAGGAGAGGAGAGAAAGAGAGGAAAGAAGAGGAGAGGAGGAGAGGAGAGGAGTAGAGGAGAGGAGAGGAGAGGAGTAGAGGAGAGGAGAGGAAAGAAGAGGAGAGGAGGAGAGGAGTAGAGGAGAGGAGTAGAGGAGAGGAAAGAAGAGGAGAGGAGGAGAGGAGTAGAGGAGAGGAGAGGAGTAGAGGAGAGGAAAGAAGAGGAGAGGAGTAGAGGAGTAGAGGAGAGGAGATTTAGGTTTAAGTACCCTCACTGACACTGTTGTACTGTTAACACCCAACACTACTCAGCGGGCTACAACTAGGGCTGGGACAGTAACCGTATTACTGCAATACCGCAGTCATGTGACGCCTACCGCGGGTCTGAGCTCGTTACCGTCATCACCGCAAAAAAAATCTGTGAAACATTTGGGGGATTCGACTTCATGTAGCCGCCTGCAGCCGTCTTAAGCTGACTGCATAATGTGATTATTTCTGAGATTCTGCTACGTTTTCAACCATGCCATAAGAACAATTCCGGGTTGAAAACGTATCAGAATCTCAGAAATAATCACGTTATGCAGTCAGCTTAAGACCTCTGCAGGCGGCTACATGAAGTCGAATCCCCCTATTGGCCTGCACATGTGTGCACGTAGTGTGTAATGTCGTGATATATAATGTGATGAACCATCTTATGACATTGGTTCAAGGTTTTCAAAACAAAACTTCAAAACTTATCATCAAAAGATGAAGCAAACCCGACCTTCCGCATGTGTGTTGGGGAGCGCAATGTTCCAACATTCCATTTGTTTACTATGCGAGAGTAGGGGAGAACTGGCACAATCAGAAACACTTTTCTACTCTCTCTGTTCAAACTCGATTTACATAAAGATGTTAGACCTGAAAGCTGTGAAATTTTACCAGAAAGGAGTCATACATGTTTACTCCATGAAAGTCGAAACAGAATTAAAATATATGTTCTAGTTTGTTAAGAATTTAACTAGCCTAGGACCTACCTTTATTACAACCTGACGCAGCAATTAAAACATGCGGTAGCCTACCGTTGTAACAGTAGCATAAGCGCCATGAATGTAACAGTTCTAAAATTGTGATAGCCTTGTTGATAAACTGCTTATGCAAAATCGCGGTAATTTCCTACTTCCCAACCGTGGTAAGAAAACATCCATACCATCCCAGCCCTAGCTACAACAACAGACCATAGGCATGTCTGGAGCCAAACTATGAGACACAGGGAGTTAGTATGATGAACAAGATGGAGAGCATCACAGCATCGTCCATTCTCACCTTTGCTCCCTTCCTGCCCTGCTTCCCTTCCTTTCCTGCTGGACCTAAGTGACCCTTTTGCCAGACAGAGAACAATCAATATTCATATTTTTTTTTAATGAATTCAATTTCAAAAGTTCACAACATACACAAACACACAATCTCTGTCCACTCACCCTCCTTCCTGGAGGCCCTGAGGGGCCAGGCTCTCCTGAGGCCCCTGGAGGCCCCTGTGGAGCAGACATGGTGACAGTTAAAACCCACGCACACACACACACACACACACGCACGCGCGCACACACGCACACACACACACACACACACACACACACACACACACACACACACACACACACACACACACACACATACACACATAGCCATGGCACACACAGAGAACCAGCACGACCAGTCTGTACTCCTATGGGCCATTACTGGGCACTACAGACACTGATCATGAGAACTTACCGCTTTCCCTGGGTCCCCATTATCCCCCTTCACTCCTGGTCCCCCGTCGATGCCCTGAGATGGAGAAGAACATACAGCCATCACCAGTTACCCAGGGAGGACAGAGAGAGAGGGAGAGAGAGAGAGAGAGAGAGAGAGAGACAGTCAGAGAGATAGACAGAGAGAGAGAGAGGAGAGGGAGAGATAGACAGAGAGAGAGAGAGGTAGGAGAAAGAGAGTGGTAGACATGAGAATATGCGAGGGAGAGAGATAGACAGAGAGAGAGAGAGGAGGGAGAGAGATAGACAGAGAGAGGTAGGAGAAAGAGAGTGGTAGACATGAGAATATGCGAGATAGGGAAATTGATAGAGAAAGAAAGAGAGAGAGAGTGTGACAGGTTGTGAGTTATTCAGCATGCAGTCTCATTAGTGCATCCTCTCTCCCCTGCTGAGCGTCTGCTTGCTAATGACCGTATGGGTACTCACGTTGACACCTGGCTCTCCTGGCGGGCCTTGGTCTCCAGGGAAACCAATGGGACCCTGAAAAAGAGCAGGAGCTGATTAGGCTCAGGTGGGGTACTTTGACACAGGGAAGCCCAGTGGCTGATAGGTCAGGAGGAGAACTAGAGAACTCTTAAAAACTAGAGAACCAGAATTAGAGAACAGGACAACTAGAGAACAGTGGAAGTGACTCGACTCACAGCGTTTCCTTTGGCTCCGTCCTCTCCCGGTCGGCCTCGGATTCCAGGCGGTCCGGCAGCTCCAGAGAGTCCAGACTCACCCTTCTCCCCGAGTTCACCCTTCTCACCCTGAGGAAGAAGACACAAGGTTGGATTATGAAAGGAAGTCTAGTGGTGGTAGAAGTAGTAGTAGTAGTAGTAGTAGTAGTAGTTGTAGTAGTAGTAGTACTAGTAGTTGTAGTAGTAGTAGTTGTAGTAGTAGTAGCAGTAGTAGTTGTAGTAGTATTATTAGTAGTTGTAGTAGTAGTTGTAGTAGTAGTAGTAGTACTAGTAGTTGTAGTAGTAGTAGTAGTACTAGTAGTAGTAGTAGTACTACTAGTAGTAGTAGTAGTAGTAGTACTAGTAGTAGTATTATTAGTAGTTGTAGTAGTAGTAGTACTAGTAGTTGTAGTAGTAGTAGTTGTAGTTGTAGCAGTAGTAGTACTACTAGTAGTAGTAGTAGTTATAGTAGTAGTAGTAGTAGTATTACTAGTAGTAGTATTATTAGTAGTTGTAGTAGTAGTAGTAGTAGACTAAAGTGAATTAGAGAGTGAGAGAGAGAAAGAAGAAGAGATTGAGAGGAAGAGGAAGACATTCATACTCACTGGAGGGCCAGTGTTCCCAGCAGATCCTGGATTGCCCGCTTCTCCGTCTTCACCCTGCAAGAGAACCACACAGTGAGAACACACACTGCATAGCCACACACACACACACACACACACACACACACACACACACACACACACACAACTCCCTGTCAATGCTATGTCCCCAAAAACAATCAGCATTATACAAATGTACACACACGCATGTAAACCTACACACACAGACACGCACGCACAAACCCAAACCCAAAAATACACATACATGCTCCCAAACACACACACACACACAGCCTTTGGGCCTGTAACCCCAAACATTCACCAGAGCAGCCCCCTGCTTATACCTTTTCTCCCACAGTGCCAGGTTGGCCCACTCCCCCTGGCATTCCAGGAGCCCCCTGTGGAAAGAAGCACACATCAGAGTCACTCTTCATCCTACCTGCCTGCCCGTCGGCTGTGCTCGCCTCTCCTTTCCACCAGCTTGACCTGATTCAAAGTGACAAGCTGAGCTCAGAATACTGTTTCCCTTTTTTGTCCCTCCACTCAAATAACATCAGGCTGCACTGACTGCACCTATAGCACACACTACGTGTGCGTGTGTGTGTGTGTGTGTGTGTGTGTGTGTGTGTGTGTCGTCAGTGAGCGAGCGCACTGTACGTCGAGTGTCAGTCTGTGCCAGAATGGTATGGGGGAAGGTTTAATGGGGTCATCTATACAGTCCAATTTCAGCTCAGATAGAGCGCGCACATGTACCTGTCAACACATTATGTAACTTGACAGCATCTGTTTCACTCCTTTCTCATTTCACTCCTTTTCTCCACCTCCGCCTGTACCTTCAGTTCTCCTGTTTCTTCACATTACCACTCCATGACCTCTCTATCTCTCTTCTCTCTTTCACTTATTTCTCTCTATCTCTCTCTCTCCTCTATCTATCTCTCATTTCTCTATCTATCTCTCACTTGTTTCTGAGAGGTCGACGGTTTGCCAGTGTGTCATCTGTGGATGTCAGCCTACCCGGACTTAATTATTAAACTGTGAGAGATGTTGAGAGATCTCCATTAATAGAGGTAAATATAACTCGCCCACTCTGGGAATGAGAGGCTGACGCTCCTTTAATCATTTATAGTGCGGCAAATATAACTCGCACAGTGGGATTATATTCTAATGCTGGTTAATAATTCACGTCTCAAAATCAGATGAGGATCTTTGGGACAAAGGGAGAGATGGGGAGAACGAGGAGCAGAGGAATGAGAACGGAAATGAACTGCCGCGTCCCCCAAAGAAATGACCATGAGACATGGACATGGTTTAGGTGGACTGACACTGCTTCAGAGACAGAGAGGCAGGATCCACTCCACATTTTGAAGCTCACAGTCTCGCTGTGCCCATGAAAGGGAGTCATGGGAACAGGCATGAAAAATACAGTGATGAGATCGACATTGAACCCAGATTGAACCCCTGAGGAGAAATCAGGAGCGTCACCGAATCTGGCGCTCAATGTTCTCAACCTCTTCCGCAGCTCTCTCTCTCTCTCTTTCTCTCCCTCTCTCTCTCTTTCTCTCTGTCTCTCTCTCTCCTACCCCTGTCCTTGACCTGGAGGTCTTGAGTAGCCGCTGGAGAGGCCAAAGGTCACCTACCTCTGCACCGATGGCTCCCTGTGGGCCTCTAGGTCCATGCTGTCCGGGAGGGCCCTGAGGAGAGAATGAGGGATATGGAGAGAGAGAGAGAGAGAGAGATAGTGAAAGAAAGAGGAACAGAAGAATGATTAACTACCGAGCTCTGACGCCAACCCAAATCAATCCACACACTCAACACTTCACAGTCACCCCATCTAAATCAAGTTATGTCTCTGGGTAGCTGTGGAAAGACTAAAAGGACGCAAAAGCATTGTTCTGCTATAGCCGTAACCGAGAACAGATGTTTTCAAAATCTCACAAGATGGTTATAGCACAATAGGGCTTCTGGGCAAAATAGTCTAGAACTGCTCTATAAAAGAGACACTCAAATCACTCCTCAGCAACCTTACTATATTAAGCTGGCCTTTGCGATAGATAGATTTGGCAATGGACCAAGGTTTTCTCAAAAGTAGAGTGACAGTAAAACTTAACAATGTACTATAATTGGGTGCCTTTTGTGAAGTTACTGAAAACAGGTTTCATTATGGAATGGTTGTGTTTGTCTGCATGAAGACATACCACATATATTAGTTACACATGTCTGCGTACTGAGTTAGCATAGCATGCTAAATGAAATGTACTGTGTAATGAGTATGTATGATGTCATGTTTTGTCACAATTGACCAAGCATGACAAATGCTCTAATGGGGAACTTCGACTACATGTTTCAGTCGGCAAAAGTTGCTAGTCGCATGCATTTCATTCAACACAACTGTCTTCTGCTACAAGGTCTTGCAATTTACTGCCACTGTCTGTGAGTGTCTGAGTCGACTGTCTGAGTCGAAGCCCTGGTAAGTGTCGTCCGCCTTGTGTGGCTTTGATAAAATGGTGACAGACCATTAGCCCGTATTCTGATTCTCTTCTTCCACATATTGTTTTTCACTACCTATCAATGTTTTAATGAGTGCCACCATGCTATTCAAAGCCAAAGCTGAGTTTCTGAGAAAAAGCACTTCCTGTTGGCTGAAATCCACAAGCAGTGATTAATCAGCTTGACTTTGTCACGTCAGCTTGAGCTACAGTAGCAAACAAGCTCTATTCACACCTCTCTGTGGAACAAATAAGCTGTGTGTCTCACTTGCTTTTGCAATTAAACTGTGAATGACTACAATGCTGTAATGCAGCACTTACTGGTACTGTTCTTTATTATGGGAAAAGAAATTCCAAATTCCACATTAGTGGCAGGAAAAATCCCACGATACTTTGCATGCGGACATGCTTGAGACATTCCCTCGGTGAGGTCTCTCGCTTTTGTTTTTGTTCCACGCTCGGCCTAATCTGGCTAGAGTGGCAAGCGAGCTAGTGAGCCAGCCGTTGAGGATCTTGTTTTTTAGCATTTCCTTCACGCTCCACAGGCTTCCCGAGGAGACTGTCACCGCGGAGTGCGCTCATTAGACAGCCGGGGCTGGGCGAAATCAGATTAGCTGCTGTCACGCCGTCTTCCTCCTCAAAGCCGCTGCACCTCGCTTCGTCGACTTCTTCCTGTCAAGCTCTCCTTTGAGAGCTTTCTTGTGTTCGGCTCCGCGGACGAGTGTTTGTGCCAACGTACTCAGTCGAAGCGTGCACCCCTCCTCAAAGAACACCCCCCCCCCCCCCACACACACACACACACACACATACACACACACACACATACACACACACATACACACACACACACACAGCTCTCTTTTTGTTTGCAGGGATGCTCATCAGTGTCTCACTGATATCTGATTTGTTTTTTTTGCCATCAAGCTTTCATGCATATTGTGAGTCTCTCACACACACTGCTAAAAGCTTTGATCTTTATTGGGGGGGGCATTTTCCCTAATTTCGCCCATCACGTTCACAAAAGCGACTCCATAATTCATACGTCTCCCTGCATAATTCACTCGGGAATCAGAGCAGTTTCAGCATGGTGATTTTGAACGGCGGGACAAATTGGTGTTTTCTTTTTTTTTTTTTGCGAGCGCCATCTGCGCCAAGCATGCCAAATCTGCGCCAAGCATGCCGAATCTGCGCCAAGCATGCCGAATCCTCACCAGGGATCCCACGTGGCCGCTCTCACCCTTCTCACCAGGAGGTCCCGGCAAACCCTGCAGAGACGAGACAGAACCAGAACCACATGAGTCTCACACACACACACACACACACACATCCCCCTGTCTGAGACAGAGCAGCATTAGTCAGGAGACAGGAGACGGAAGGCCTGGGGCGGACACCGCCCGCCCGCTCACCTGGAGTCCGTTGGGGCCGGTGGCGCCCTTGAACCCTCTGAGCCCCTCGTCCCCCTTCTGGCCGTACATGCCCTGCTGGCCCCGGGGCCCTGGCTCTCCATCAACACCCTGCACAAACACAGATTTGCTATTCATTAGTCACCCTGCGTATTAATAGAGAGGAATATAATGAGACACAAGAAAGGACATACATACATTAATTCACTAAAAAAGACATATTTACTTACATACATACATCCATACATACTTATATACATACATACATACACACTTTCATGCTGAGAAAAAAATTGTTGTGCCTGCTGAATAGTAAGAAAATAGAGAAACATCAACAGACACACATGCACTAACAGACACACTGAGCTACACATTACTGTAAATACACACAGGCACAAACATGCACTAACACACATGCTTTCATAAGAGAAAATAACACCTACTGGTAATCCTGGTGGTCCAACAGGTCCTTGAACTCCTGTTGGTCCTGGTGGTCCCTGTTTGACAAAATTACCCAAATGTTATGCAAAGATAAAAAGAAAGAAAGAAAGAAAGAAAGAAAGAAAGACAGAAAGAAAGAACAAAAAGAAAGAAAAGATTCTAGCTGTATTCACTGGTAATAAATCCGAACAGTTAGAGATGGATGAGTGAAATATCAATGCGAGATGAGAGGCCCAGGTACAGACAGATAATATCAGCAGGCTGACACTGATCCAGGGTCAGCTAAAAGCCCCCACGCCAGGCAGCGCATTCATAATACGATCATTCTATTCCATCAACGCCGCAGCCTGCGCAATGTACTCATTACTCATACATCACACCATTCAGGTTCACACACACACACACACACACTCACACACGCACATACACACACACACACACACACACACACACACACACGCCCACATGCACATACACGCACACACACACGCACATGCACATACACACAGACACACGCACATACACAAGCACACGCACACACAGGGGTGGACCTGCCATTAGGCATGGTCAGGCAATTGCCTGGGGCCTCGGCCACCAGGGGGCCTCGTCATCCCCGTATCGTATTTCGTTTTTTTTTTTTTTTTTTTTTTTTTAAATAAATGATCACCGCATCCAAACAATATATTCTAATCCATAATAAAGATTGAAAAAATATTTTGCCTCATGATTGCTCATAAACTCATCATAAAATCAAATGACTGCAGGTCCGCTTCCTGTCACCATAGCAGCAACTAGCTATCTGAACGAGGTCTTGGTGAGGTGTGGAGTTGAGCGATTGACAGCAGCCATGAAACGTTTCCAGAGTGGAAGTGATAAAAGAAAAAGAAAAAGGGAGGAGGAAGAATTTAGAAAGAAATTGCCTAAATTAACCAACTTCTTCCAGTCGAAGAATTCTTCCACGGAAGAAAGTAATTTGGATAGCTCTTGCACTAGGCCTACATATTCTTCTACTGATGATGATGATGATTTATAATGTTGATCTAGCTGCTAAGTGAAACAGTCGTGAGGGACAAGATCACTGTTACTGCCGAAGTCCGCACTGGTGCTGTTGGTGCGGCTACGGACACCATTTCAGTAGCAGAAGCTTTGGGTGCAAACGAAACCAGTACGTGAGTAGCCCTAACACGATACAGTTATCAGTGATGACCCTGCATTATGGCCAGACACCGTAAGAGATGCAGAGCGAGTTGAAATCGTTAAAAAAGGCCCTGTGCAAATTAAGAACCTCAAAGTGTCCAGGTCCGCCCCTGCGCACACACACACACAGACACACACAGACACACACACAGACACACACACACACGCACACGCACACGCACTCGCACACACACACGCACATACTGTACACACAGACACACGCACATACACAAGCACATGCACACACACACACACACACACGCACATACTGTACACACAGACACACGCACATACACAAGCACACGCACACGCACACACACACAGACACACACACACTTACCCCCTCTCCCTTGTCTCCCTTGCTGCCCTTCTGGCCTGGTCCTCCAATCTCGCCCTGTGTGGAGACAGAGAGTTCAGGCTGAGGGTGTAAAAAGCATACATCATACAAACGCATACTGCAGCTGGAGCTACCACTTTGAGTCAGCGCGTACCTTATCACCGTCTTCGCCGGGAGGACCAGCAGGCCCTGCGGCGCCGGGCAGTCCAAGAGGCCCCTCCTCGCCGTCTTTCCCCACAGGACCAATTGCACCTTTCTCGCCCTGGAAAAGACAGTTCCATTCATCCTCAGCTGACAAACTGCTTGTGTGATGCTGTGAATATCTACAGTGTTCACTGATTCTGATGCAGAATGTGCATTGTTACAGTGATACAGAAACCCCCAGTTTGGAGTTCACATGGAACACATGCTTCGCTTACAGGCTCTCCCTTCTCTCCCATTGGTCCGGCTGGGCCGACTGCTCCCACTTGTCCAGGCATGCCGATTGGCCCTGCTGCTCCGGCAGGACCCCTCTCACCTGTGGCTCCCTGTGGGCAGAGGAGCACAGCACACGAACACAGCGATCAGCACACCCTCAGGTGGACCTCAGATGCTTCAAGCCTTTCGATGCAAATACGCCACGTCTCTCTCTCTCTCTCTCTGACTCTCTGGGATACAAAGAGAGAGATGAATGAAGATGCAGGTAAAGTAAAGACAGAAATCTCACTCACAATGGCTCCCCCGACACCAGGAGGTCCCTCGGCTCCTTTCAGTCCAGCAGGGCCCTTTGGAGGAAAAGGAACAAATGGAACATTTCAAGTGAGGCTGCACGCAAAAAAAGGGGAAATGTGTCTTTTTCTTTGAAAGACATCCATTCCGTATGATAATTACACACCGTCTCAAACTGTGAGTGTTCTGCTGAAAGCAGGAAGAGTAATCGGAGAAAGGACTTAATTACAAGCCTATAATGGGCGCAACAGCAGGAACAGTTTACATTACACTTGCGCTTGTTTTGAGCCGACCGTGAAAACCTGTAGAAAAAGCTCAACGTAGTACACACAGACTGACACATTGACATTCTAAAGAGGTGTGGTTTGTGGCACACACTGATTGAAGGCATCATCAAAAAAAAAAAAAAAACGGTTCCGACTGGCGGCAGGAAATGAAAATAATTGGATCGGTCTCCATCTGAGCGTCTGGTGAAGCAATCAGAATACATTACGCAGAACACAACAAACCTAGGCAGACCTACTCACAGCCGGGACAGGTGGACAGACTGAGTGGACAGATAAGGAACGAAACAAATTAAGTCCTTCAAAAGTGAAATATAACTACTGCCAGCGATGATCTACTGCAGCAGTGTGGTAAACCATAAACTCTCTGATGTACGCTGATAAAGAGTGACATCCGCTGTATTTCATATCGCAGGAAAAACTGTTATCTGCTTTCATCAGGTCCACGTATCCAAAGTGGGTTGTGCAGCACATTGTTTAAATCTGGCAGCTGGTCCCTCTGCGGCACTAACGCAGGGAGAGAGAGAAATTCAACAGCCGTTGTCTTAAATATTTGATTCTCCGGCAGAAGAAAAAAAAGAGTTCAGGGTCTCGACAGGGTCGTGCGAGTCAAGGTGAGTTACCGTAGCCCCCGGATTGCCCCGGCTCCCTCGAAAACCTCGTTTGCCGGCAGGGCCATTCTTCCCAGGAGTCCCCGCGGGTCCTGCATCTCCCTGCACACCAAGAGAGAGAAAGAGAGAGAGAGAGACAGAGAGAGAAGGAGAGAGAGAGACATTAGACTCCTGCTATACACACATACCACTCCTATGGGCCATCCATCACCCGTTGCGGCTATAACATTGTTCTATACGCATACTGAATGAGGAGCAGCAGGTGGAGAATGATGAAGCACTAATAGGTGAGTGCCTTTTCACACAGAGCAAATGTAAATCTGTAAAGCCTAACATGGTTAAGGTTGATGGATATATGGTGCCACATTTACATGATTCATTACTTCTGCTCTCCTGTAAGCAGTAGATAATATTATCTGTGAGCAGTTGTAATTGGGTTCAACATATAATTATAGGTATATTTCTAAAACTATCCTCAAGTACATCTCTAAACACTTACTTATGAAAAATTGTACCACACATATTGATTAATTAAGGACTTAAGACTTAGTATCTAAGCACAGCAGAGAACCCTACAGTAGTGGGCTAGTTAATAAAATGATGGTTTGGGTGAAGATAGAAGATAATGCTGAAAGCTGCATCATGTCAACCTTAGCTCCTTCTTTCCCAGCGGATCCAGGCAAGCCTTGCTCTCCAGGAGGTCCCGGGGCCCCTGGATGTCCTCGTTCACCGGAGACGCCCGTCTCTCCAGATTTGCCCTTGACAGTGAAGAAAATATTCTCGTTTATACCACTTCATGGTAGAACATGCCTTGCATAAGTTGTATAAACTGCATGATGTAAACCCCCCTCATTACTGATCTGAGATGGGATCTTTGTGTCAGTGCGCCAGACTGATGCAACACCCACCTGTGGACCAACCACACCAACCGGGCCGGCAGGTCCTGTCTTCCCTTGGAATCCCTAAACGCAGATACAGAATTAATTCACTGCAGTCATGTTTAACATTGCTCTGAGAACACACTAGCTCTGTGTTGTCAGAACAACCTTCAGTGTTCTATAGCTTTCATCCAGCAGTTCAAAAAGAATCAGGTTGTGTGTCTGAGCGTAAGTGCTGTGGAATGGACATCAAATAAAAAGCTTAAGGTGCTCTAAGCGATGTCATACTTTTTTAGGCTAACACATTTTTTGTCACTTACAGCAAATCGCCTCACCATCCGCTAGCTGCCTGTGACACTGTAAAAAAAATGTGATCTCTGTGGAAAACCCAGGCTCCAAAAACAGCCACAAAACCTTGCCCATAAAAACATAACAAACTGCTCCAGCAAATCACCGGCGAGATGCGCGTTTAGGAGAGTTTGAATTGCACGGGAGGGATGGGGAGGAAGTACCGAGCTAGCTTTCTGTTTGAATGTCAACAGAAGTGACGTTACCCAGCATCGCTTAGAGCACCTTTAAACAAACTCACTGGTTCTCCCCGCTGGCCAGGATGTCCAGGGAGGCCATCTTTTCCAGGAGGGCCCTGAAATATGAAAATGGCATCAGTTAAACCGTACTCAAATACCCAAATATCACTGATGCAATGTACTGTGAATGCAATATGTTTATGTGTTCATGCAGGTCTCACATACATTAGGTCCCCTGAGCCCTGGCATGCCATTCTGACCCTGTGGCCCTTCGGGGCCCTGTGGAGTAAGCAAGAGAAGGCAACTATGAGTGGAAAGGGTAGAAAATGTAGAAAATACCTGTGGTCAAAAACACCTGTAGTCAAAAATACCTGTGGTCAAAAACACCTGTGGTCAAAAACACCTGTGGTCAAAAACACCTGTGGTCAAAACGCAGTCCCTTTTTTAAGTTACTGTAAAAAAAGGCAATGTGTTTCAGCTACACATCAGACACACAGAGACAAACACACACACAGACACACACACACACTATATAAACTGACGCACGCACGCATGCATGCACACACACGTGCACACACACGCACACTATACACAGGCACCTGACCACCCAGACAGAAGCCCAACCCTGAGCAGATCCGGCCGTGCTCCGATATGGGCCCTACTCCTGACAGGTTATGTGTGTGTGTGGGGGGGTATAATCCGATATGTGGCCTGCTCCTGACAGCAACAAAACGTTGTTTTTGTAGATCAGGTCTGTTAAATCTAGCCTATTTACTCAGGTAGCCTTAATGTCGGGTGGTCTAGCATTGTATCCAGACATGGAAGGAAATGTAAAAAAATAAATTTGGCTACTTGTGAAAGATGCACTCTTGCTTAATTTTATAACTATAGTGTGTGGGGGGTATGATCCGTTATGGGCCCTGCTCCTGACCAGTTTGTGTGTGTGTGTGTGTGTGTGTGTGTGTGTGTGTGTGTGTGTGTGTGTGTGTGTGTGTGTGCGCGCGCGTTTGTGTGTGTGTGTGTGTGTGTGTGTGTGTGGGGTATGATCCGATATGGGCCCTGCTTCTGACCGGTTACGTGTGTGTGTGTGTGTGTGTGTGTGTGTGTGTGTGTGTGTGTGTGTGTGTGTGTGTGTGTGTGTGTGTGTGTGTGTGTGTGTGTGTGTGTGTGTGTGTGTGTGTGCCCGTGTGTGTATGTGCCTGTGTGTGTGTGGGGTATGATCCGATGTGGGCCCCGCTCCTGACCGGTTACATGGGTGTGTGGGGGGTATGTCACGTGAGGGGGGAGGGTCAGTGAAACTCACCCTGTCACCTGCTGCTCCTGCTGTCCCGTCATGCCCAGATGCTCCCTATAGACACCATTTCTACATCAATTTCAGCTCATTATGGAACAAAAATAAAGTGACACAACTTCTACTTCAATCTCTACTCATTTATGAAATAAAAAAGACACACAAATCTACTTCAATTTCAAATAAAGTACAAAGGTACAACTTCTTATACAGTTGAATTTATGAAGAAATAAAGCAATCCTGTCTTCTCTTCAATTTACATATGAAGTCATGGGAACTGTAACGGTAACATGCCTGTCAAACTGATTTGTTTTCAATGCTGGCATTTACCTCACCTTGTGATTCACTTTGCATAATTAAAGCTTCTGCCAAATGAGTGAATGTAACTGAGAGCTATTGTGTGGCATCCGCTGCTACCTTATTACTGTATATGTGATGGAATTCACCACAGCAGAATGGTCTTTACCACACATTGTCCTAATGCTGTTTTGAATGCTGTTCTTTACGCATGTATTTTTAACGTCACTAATTCAAATAAAATTGCATTTTGTCTCTCACCTTATCTCCAGGCTTCCCTGTTGGTCCTCGTGCTCCTCTTCCTCCACGGGAGCCCTATGGCGAATAACAGACTGGCATTTTCAGAATGGTTTATAAACACTCTTACAATCACTTACAACTTTACCGCTGCTGTTGCTCGGTAGCAACAACAAAAATAACACACTGGGAATAACACACAATGAGTTTTTATAGTAACACCGTAATCTTATGCCTCTTGACATTGGCATTGATTGACATTTTGACTTGGGCTTTTAAGTACTGTTTTCTGCACGCCAAGAAGGTGCGGACAAGCCAGTTTGGAAAAAAGAGAGAGAAGGAGAGAGAGAGAAAGAGAGAGAGAGGGAGTGAGAGAGAGGGAGAGAGAGAGGGAGTGAGAGAGAGAGAAGAAGAGAGAGAGAAAGAGAGACAGAGTTTCAGTGCAAAAGGACTCGGCAGCAGAGCGCACTCACGTCAGGCCCTCGCTCTCCCTCAGCTCCAGATTGTCCAGCCGGTCCCTGGGGGGAAAAAAACCCTCACGTAAGTTCACCTCATCACTCCAGCACACCAGTAGGCCCAGCAGGAGGTGCCTGAAAGACCCGAAAAGCTGGGAGCTCATTCCTCTTACCCGTCTCCCCTTCTCGCCGACAGCCCCCACCATTCCAGGGAAGCCCACTGATCCCTGCAGAGCCACGAACACAAAAGCATCTTAATGGACAGGTCTAATTCATCATTAATCAAACCTTAACGTTTAATTACTCCGTAATTAGCCAGTGAATCACGCAACGATAAATAACCCACAGCCAAAACGCCGGCTTTAATAATGAACCAATGAATTGTTGCCTCTGAAGGGGGCATTAATAAAACAGCTGATTTAATTGGCCATTATCATCCAGCCTATCAGTGTAATGGTGGATCTGAGGTCTAAAGCTGGTACAAAAGAGAAAAAAAATCAGGTTTCAACCAAAGAAGAGAGAGACAGAGAGATACAATGAGAGAGAGAGAGAGAGAGAGAGAGAGAGAAGCTGAAAGAGAACCTACTTTAGCTCCTTGTCTTCCTGGGTACCCTGGCAACCCAGGAACTCCAAGTTTGCCCTGAAGCAATCACGGGAGGGGAGAGGAACAGAGAGGCAGGGAGGATGAGAAACATTTACGGCAATATACGGATAACTAACTGGATAAGATACTGAAGCTCTGCTCTTTCCAAGCACATACTTGAAGCATCCAAAAACATCACTTTAGTTTATTCAGCTTTATAAGAAAGCATATTATGACATATGCCATTGAGTTTTTGAGTTTTGTATAAAACAACTCTCTCACTCTAAGTTCTATACATCTTTAAGAAACCATATGGTAATGACAAGGTCAGAGCACTGCCTGATCCTCAGTGGGCACAGAGCACTGCCTGATCCTCAGTGGGCACAGACGCTGAGCGCTGATGAGTGATGGCATGGGGAACTTTCTCAAACTTGGGCATCACCTTCTCTCCAGCGATGCCTGCAGGTCCGCTCTCTCCCAACGGCCCTGACTGGCCTTTCAGTCCCTCAGGTCCATCCTCACCGCGAGGCCCCGCGGCTCCATGATCACCCTACAGCCATACACACACACACACACACAGACACACACACAGAGACAGACACACACACAATAACAGTTTCACTTACTGTGCAACTTTATATAAACACATTGCAACTTCTTCAAACACCAACTCTATTCCCGAGGCGGGCCAGCAACAGTCTCAGGTCATTAAAAAAGCTCTTACTCTGTCTCCGCTGGTTCCCATGTCACCTTTCGCCCCAGGAAAGCCATCTTCACCCTGCAAAGAGACACCACAGTCAGGCCAGGCAGTCATACATGATGCAAGAGCCTGTTTTCTCTGTGTAACCAGCAGAGTGCTCCGTTTTGCTTGTGGCACTGCCGATTACATCTCGCAAGCTTTGGTGGCTGTGCTTTCTCCATCTCTCTCTCCTTCTCTCTCCTTCTCTCTCCATCTCTCTCTCCTTCTCTCTGTCTCTCTCACCTTTTCTCCTTTGCTGCCCTTTAAACCTCGGACTCCATCTGCTCCCTGGGGGGGGAAACAACACATAAGGGGTCAAACAGGTACAGAAAGCAAACACATACAAAAACATGACAGAACACACCATTCAGATTACAAGTAATTCACTGCTATACTTATCTAGTCAAATTGTATAAGCTTGTAACACTACCGTTATTGTTACAAAGTTATTTGTGTTCCCCCTACATAATATATACACATGCAGATGAAAACACTCTCTCTCTCTCTCTCTCTCTCTCTCTCTCTCTCTCTCTCTCTCTCTCTCTCTCTCTCTCTCTCTCTCTCTCTCTCTCTCTCTCTCTCTCTCTCTCTCTCTCTCTCTCTCTCTCTCTCTCTCTCAGACACACACGCACACGCACGCACACGCACTCACACGCACACACACAAACACACAGGTGTACACGGACAATCTCTTGTCCCTTGTTATGCAGAGATCCAAGTACACCTCTGCCATGCAACACTACAAACACACACTTTACTTCTTTCAGGTGCAAATTCTTTTGTCAATCACACATCCGTCCGACTGGCAGGCACGCTCGCGTGAGAGTAATGATGCTACCTGGACCTGGCAGCTGCCACTTAGACACTGACAGCCTGTCAATCAGCCAGCCACACAAAAACACACATCTTTGAGAGTGTCTTTGGAAGCTAGCGAAGGACAATGAAAACAATCCTCTCTAAAGAGTAGTGCTGCTTGTTTATTTATTTATTTATTTTACTATTTATTTTACTTATTTTATATTACTTTTTTTTTTTTTTTTTTTTTAAATGTTTTTGTTTATTCATGAAAACAGCCAACTGACCTTGACGCCACGCTGGCCTGGATATCCCACGGGTCCCTGTGCTCCAGGTAAACCCTGAGGGGGGAGAACAAAACAGGGTCTTAATCAGCACTGCGGCCCCTGGCTCATCATCTGCAGTAGGCGAACAAAGCCAACTCGACACCGGCGAGGAAGCCATTACGGTCGGCTCCCGAGACCGAGCGCTGTTCAGTGGGTGAAGGGCCTCTCTGAGTGCCCCATTGAGAGCGCGGTGCAATTACATCCCGATGGGGCCGGGCAGACAGCAGTGGGCTAACGTGAGAGTGCAGTGCACAATTAAAACACGATGAGTCGAGAAATACAGGTGAGCAGAGCCAGGAAGTGGCAAAGAGAGAGAGAGAGAGAGAGAGAGAGAGAGAGAGAGAAATTAAGCACAATATGAGTTAAACAAAGATCAGCTTGTAGAGACAAGATAGAGAGGGACAGAGAGAGAATCAGACTATAGACAGCATATGAGCATCTGCCCGAAAGGCTTGCACATGTGCCTCCACGATTTAATCTGTCTCTCTTCCTGGTCAAGAGGCACACACACACACACACACACACACACACACACACACACACACACACAGACACACACACATTCATACACATTGTTTGACCTACCGACAGTCCTTTCTCTCCAGAAGGTCCCTCTCTTCCTGGATGACCCTTGAGAGAGAAAAAAACAGGATCTGTGAGTTCCAACATCGCCATCCTAAGGGCCTCTTCAAAGCAAATCTGGCAAGCTTACAAGCATGACAGACTGGGAGCATGTGTAGGCTAGGCTGCACACCAAGTAATGGTCCTGAACTGTCAAAAAACAACTAACTGAATTCTTACTGTTGTTCATCACACACACACACACACACACACACACACATACATACATAATGAGACACAAACTATGAAAATAACATCAAGATCCTACGTTTGCCCACTCTCTCAGGTTCTCTGACCCAGGCAAAGCCCTGGTATGAAATCACCTCCTGATGCAGGGCCTTGATGTATGAGGCCAGTGGCTCCATCACTCACATATCAGAGATTTAGTGTGGCGGAGCCACTGGAACCCTTTCTGCTCTGATATTTATGGCTGTGAAAACCCAAGGAAAATGGACGGCAATAAGAGCAGATCAATGATCTGCTCCGCGGGCGGAAGCGGGATTGAGTGTGTGTGTAAATCACCGCGCGCCAGACGGAGAGGTCACTGGTGGCCGTAATGGCCTCGCGGTCGCACCACTACTCACCGGTGGCCCATCAATCCCAGGGAGGCCCAGCATGCCCGGCTTCCCTTGTGGACCCTGAGAGAGAGAGAGAGAGAGAGAGAGAGAGAGAGAGAGGAAGAGAGAGAGAGAGGGATGAGGGGGAGGGAGAGAGAGAGAGGAAGAGAGATAAAGAGGGATGGAGAGAGAGAGAGGAAGAGAGAGAGAGGGATGAGGGGGAGGGAGAGAGAGAGAGAGGAAGAGAGATAAAGAGGGATGGAGAGAGAGGGAGAGAGAGAAAGAGAGAAAAATGGGAGAGAGAAAAAGAGGGGACAAAATCCTGAATCAGTGTATGTACTCCGATAACTCAGGCCCTAGCAAACGCGGCGCCATCATCTCCAAGGTCAATGAGCTGCATCCCCTGTGAGAGCAGAACAAATAGATGTATGCCTTTGTGCACGCCAAGGCTTGCTTTTCAGACAAGGTTGTCTGCTAAATGGGAGCGATGTAAATAGCCCAACGGCTCTCACTGATCAAAGTTGTAAACGTGTACCAGATCAGCCCACACAGGGGCGATTATTGAAGTCAGAGCCTCGATGGCTGTGTTGCGGAAATGGGGCCAATAACCTTTTTACAACAGCACATTACAGTTTTTTTCAATCGCTAACAAGCGCTTGCCCATACTTTTTCTAAACTCTTTAACACAGACTCACACCTACAAAACACAATTGGACAAATGGATCATTTTCTTCTCAAAAAGACATTTTGTTAAATATTAACACATCTTTCTCTGCACACACTAACTTTACCAAAACACTGGAAATCTGACTCAAAATGAAATTATTCTGTCAAAGAATAACACTTGTTTTCACTTCACAAGGTACATGCAGTCAATCAAAGTACACCAGGTTTCAAAATACTGGCTATTGTTGACATTACAAAAACTGCATAGACTTTTATGTTTCAGTTTTACAGGTATTTGCATGCAAAACATGCAATCCGCCGTTTTTACACTAAATTTATTGGTTGGGAACTGTATGTCCACATGTAATGTTCAAAGCATTCCAGTAAAAAGCAAATAATTTTTCCCTTTACTGTTTCCTACAGGAGGTTCAGTAGAAATATTGTTTACAGTATGATAGAACAGAAAAAGTTTACAGTATTGCTTACAGTGAACAAAATATCCATGAAACACACAAGAGCATTCTGAACAAAAATACAACAGCAAAAAGCCCAGATAAAAAAATAAAAAAAAATAAAACAAGCACAAAATCACTGTATAAAATCTCTGCGATCTTCAGGGTTAGGCCACATGTTTTCATAAACATCGCATCTGATATTACAGTATCCGTGGCGATGGGATAAAACCGCTTGGTAGCAGAAGCAGAGGTTTTTATACTGTATCTAAGGTTTGGAATATTGTTTTTGCTATTGTGGGATGTTGTGTGTTAACATTCGTAAATACTGCAAAAACAATCCATCATTTTGTTGGGAGGTATAGCTTGTTTGTTAAGAAAATGTAAGCATTGTGGACATGTGTTCACTGACTGCATATTGTGTGAAAACGACATGAAATGTGTGAATGGTATGGCCACAAACGACCGATGCTGTGCTAATTGTGTTTAGAGTTTTGAAAATGTAACAACTGGTTAGACAAACGCTTGTTAGCGACTGAAAAAAACTGTAAATGGTGAAACACAAGGCCTCCATTTATAAAATTAACTTGTAACCTCATAACAGGGTTAAGGGCTTCTTGGCATTGATTCCTAGTCTGTAGCCCGCATGTGTTTCTGTATGCAGGTTATCCCAATCGATTGGACACAGCTCTCAGGTGTACGTGGCCGCCCTGAGACGCCACACAGCACATCTCTCCATCTCTCCTGGCGGAGGTCAGAGACCAGGGGTCAGAGGTCAGCTGTTTGAAGGCTGAGGCAGGGAGAAGCACTCTTACCTTGTCTCCCGGCAGGCCGATGGGACCCTGAGGACCTGGAAAGCCCTGCACATAAAACATCACAAAAGCAGTCAGCACAGGGTTTTGTTGAATTGTGTGAATTGTGTGTGTGTGTGTGTGTGTGTGTGTGTGTGTGTGTGTGTGTGTGTGTGTGTGAGAGAGAGAGAGAGAAAGATAGAACTACAGAACTAACACCCAATAGAAGTCTTGAATGTCAAACTCGGTTACAAGTTTGAAGGAAAACACCCACAAATGCATGCAGGGCAGAATTAGGCTGATAACCATTATTAATTAATATCCAAAAATATCCCTGAAACTCTGGATTCTAGAGTCTGAAGCCCCCACAATTCATAAAATTTTGAAGTGCTTCAATTCCAAGAGCATGCAGCCCTGAACCCAGGCGCCGAAGTCAGTTGGAATTTACTAACCTATTAACCTCTAACAGATGTCAAACCAGTGCTGATATTTCAGCAGTCAGAGTTAATCAAATCAAAAAATGCAGAACAATTTGAGGAATAAAATCAAAATATAAATTACAAATGCAAATTGTAATGTAATTTCATGAGCATAAATTGGCAGAGTACCTCCTCTCTGTCTGAAATACAAAGCAGGGACAGATTCTTACCCAAGTACAGACTAAGTGACCACAGACAGGCTCAAAATCACGATTATCTGAGATAATCTGGTCATTGCATGACAGATGTAAAGATTCATTCTACACCTTCGAAAAGTGCTCCCTTCAAAGACGTCGCTAACGATTGCCAACACATTTTGTGGCCTCATCCCCTAATCAGTACCCAGTGAGCAACCCAGCAACCCCATCCTCAGGCCATGCAAATAAACTCAAGTAAATGTAGATGTATAAGAGTGTGTGAGTGTGTATTTTATGACATTTGCACTGTCGTGATAGGTCTAATGCTTTGACAAGACGAGAGAGAGAGAGAGCATGAGTGAGTGAGTGAGTGAGTGAGTGAGTGGGTGAGTGAGTGGGTGAGTGAGTGAG
>NC_055959.1:3707757-3720257 GCF_018492685.1 Alosa sapidissima | reverse complement strand
CTGATCATGAAGAAATTAAGAAATGAAACAATCAATGAATCATTAAATAAACAACAATATGAATTAGTTAATCAATATAATTTTGCCACAAATCTATTCCGATTTTTATGAAGGTTATACACCATTTAAGAAGTTATATTCCTGGCACCCAGTCTTTGTTTAATCAATAGTTTGAGAAGCTCTCCAACCAGTTTCGCCTTACTCACTCTGTGGCCTTTGTCACCAGGGAGACCAGGCAGTCCATCAAAGCCTCTGTCACCCTGGAACAGACGTACGCAAATCAATTGGGGAGGAGATGAAGACAACACAAACACAAATGATACACTCAAGCATGACGACGACGACACACGTAATACACTCAGGGATTACAGATAACTCGCAAAAACATGCTCGCACACACACATAGAGGAAGAGAGAGAGAGAGAGAGAGAGAGAGAGAGAGAGACTCACAGCCATGCACACACGCACGCACACACACACCCACGCACGCACGCACGCACGCACGCACGCGCACACACACACACACACACACACACACACACACACACACACAGAAAAACACAGAATAAAATGTCAGTTTTCATCATCATGTCAGTTTTCATCAACACTGAGCCCTCAGCCCTCAAAGTCACTCCATCTTTAGACCTCGAGTGCCCAGACACACGCACACACACACACACACACACACAAATGCATACACAGCCTCTGACAAGGACACGCAGATGGGATTGAGATGTCATCTCTGTGGACACCACCCCATCCCCCATCCCCTTCACCCCCATCCCCCCCCCCCCCCCCCCCCCCGCATCCTGCTCTGGATGTGCATGTCCAGTCATTAAGCTGGAAGTCTTCTGACGACGTGCTGGAATTGCGTCGCGAAATGGGGACACTTTTGTTGGCCAGCCTCCTCTTTCGAGCAGCACATTATTCGCTGGCCAAGCCTTCCCCTGCAGCTGTGCAGCACTGGGCTCTTGGCAAAGTCAGTGCGGTCAATAAACTGCTATTCAGGATATGTCTAGGCCCTTGTCCATCAGAGAAAATAGGACGACTGGAGATCTAAGACTCCCACTACCCACAATGGAGGCCATTTCTGATCCACTAATGATGTATAGCAATTTCTCAAACTTTTTCAGACCAAGGACCACTTAACCAATAAATACAAAATCACAGCTAAAAAAAAAACAGTAGACCTACTTCAACAGTATATTACACAACAGGCCTACTCACTGAACCACCTTGGTTATTGTCTTTGCACCTTGCTTATTGTGTCAGAGGATTCATATGATTTAAATGGCGTAGCTTACATTGGCAGTCTTGCAGAACTGTTTGGATTCACATACAAGTTGGTTCAATATTCCAAACAACTCATCTTTATTCTATTTTCTCACGTCAGCTCGCGGACCACTTGGGATAGGTTACTGACCACCAGTGGTCACCGGACCACATCACACTGGTGTATAGTAAGAGTGCAGCATGTAGAAGCCTCCATGTTCCAATACACTAACATGTAGGTTACACAACAGCAAGCTCAGCTGTTAAGGACCATTCAGCCCAACTTGTCATTATTCTCTATGGCTCGCTCATCTAATATCATATTTCAGCATGACTACTCTCCCCATATATAAACATCATTATTTTAATAAATAAAATGTGTTCACTCTTACTTATTTGTGCTTGTTATACTTCAGAATGCTTCAGAATGAACGTGCCTTCCCAGCGTTAGAAGGTAAATAAAATGGCCGCCGCAAATATACAGTATAATGACCGCTTACAGTGGCAATGGGTTTTGTGCTTCTGATTCACGTCTTGCATATCATTCCGCAAGTAGTTTGTTAATTGATAATGTATTGTTTGCTGGTCTTTATCGGAAAACAAGTCCTTTCAGGACAAAGCTAGTCCTGTTCGCCCTATCGGTACTTATTTTGCGGTAATGACCAGCGGACAATACATTATCCCTTACATAATATTCCCACGTTATACACTAGACGCTGTGGCTTGCCAGTAGACTGACACATGCTGCATTTCCTGTGGTCCCTCAGACTCTTCCTGCAGAGGTCAGAATGAGACTGGAGTGGAGAGGGCTCACCTTGGAGCCGGTTTCACCTGGTGCTCCACGGGCCCCGTCAGATCCTGATCGACCCTGTGGACAAAACACACACACACACACACACACACAGAACTCCCTGTCAATTCTTTGTCTCAGCATTGTACACATGCACAAACACGCATGTACACACATGTACACACACACACACACACACACACACACACACACACACACACACACACACACACAATGCCTATACAAACAGATACCTGTACATACACATACACACACTCGCACACACACAGACACTCACACATCACACAGCATGCAACAAATAAGCACAAGCCATAGTCGTGAGGCATCTGTGATATATGCACATGTGATTTATGAACAAACATAATCCAAAGCATACAGACAGGCTCGTAAATTACAGTCACAGAGGAGAGAGAGAGAGGGAGGGAGAGAGAGAGGGAGAGAAAGAGAGAGAGGGAGAGAGTGGAGAAAGTCTTACTCTTTTCCCAGCTTTCCCAGTGAGACCGGAGGGACCAGGCAAGCCACGAATACCCTACAAACAAACAACACACAGAGAATAAAGGAGAGAGAGACAGACAGATTGAGACAGTGAGTGAAAGAGAGAGAGGGGGGGCAAAGAAGAGAGAGGGAGGGGGTGCTTATTATGCTTCTCATTGGGTGAATTTCATTGATGTCAAAACATCCAGCGCTTGACGGGTCTGACGACCCAAACGCGTTGACACAGAGAGAGAGAGAGCCTGCTGTGATGATGGGCTCCAGCGCTACCTGAGCTCCGTTGTCTCCACGCTCGCCCTTCAGGCCCGGGGCTCCAGGCAACCCCTGATGGACAGGAGAAGACAGGTAAGACAGAGAGCACACACACACACACACACACACACACACACACACACACACACACACACACACACACACACACACACACACACACACAGAGAGGGGGGGGGCAGCTGTGGCCTACTGGTTAGCGCTTCGGACTTGTAACTTGGGTTGCCGGTTCGAACCCCGACCAGTAGGCACGGCTGAAGTGCCCTTGAGCAAGGCACCTAACCCCTCACTGCTCCCCGAGCGCCGCTGAGTTGCAGGCAGCTCACTGCGCCGGGATTAGTGTGTGCTTCACCTCACTGTGTGTTCACTGTTTCACTAATTCACGGATTGGGATAAATGCAGAGACCAAATTTCCCTCACGGGATCAAAAGAGTATATATACTTATACTTATACATGTGCCCCACACACACACTCACAGACACAAGTACACACATACAATCCCATCACACACACACATCCCAACACACACACACACACACACACAAGAGGCAAATGAAAGGTAGATACTACACACACTTACACACAAGCTATAAGCTCCAGGGCAGATCTCCGCCTGATATAGACTAGAACTGTTTACAGGTAACATGACACCTTCAAGGAGATCACTGACATACACTGACACATTCAAGGAGATCACTGCCATACACTGACACCTTCAGGGATTAAAGTGAAAAAAAATCGTTTGACTGAACTTTTTTCAGGCCCTAAGTCATACGCTGTTCATATCTATCTATAGAGATAGCACCCCTTTTGCGGTCGCGACCTATTGGTTTTTAATGTACAAAAAGATGCAAACAGCGAAGTAAAGGGAGTATTCGCCTTATTCACACGGCGGCCATTGTTTAAACCAAAACGAGGCTACAGGGTACACTTACTATAATTAATGCCACCTACAGGTGAATGCACAGAACATAACAATCCTATGGTTTGTGTACCCTGTAGCCTCGTTTTAGCCGCCAATGGCCGCCATGTGAATAAGGCGAATTGAGTGTTCTTGATTGAGATTGAGTTTTCCTGATGAACAAAAATATATTTTAGTACCATCCCTGACCATTGCTGATTAGCCATTGCTGTTCTTTTCTACTGCAGCAATATTGTAGAAAGGCTTTAACACACTCTTATTTAATTACTTCAGGCCAAAAGTGTTTAAAGGGGAGATTTTTTTCTTGTTAATATGCAATTCAACACCAAGTAAAATCTATAAAATCAAGTTTGCAAGACTTCACATTTCCTCATCAAAGTAACGAATCAGAACATTCTAGATATTGTTCATATTTCCATTTGTTGCCTCATCCGCATTTAATGAAAACATGGTAATTTTGAGTTTTACAGACAACTCAGTTTTCCTATGAGCAGTCTCTCAGTCTGTGTGTGCTCATGCAGGAGGTCTGCGCATTTGATAACGACAATCTGGAGACGGTGCTTTTGTCCTCAGCAACAGATTGTATAAGGTTGACAAGAGGTTGCGATATGGTGAGGGACAGGTCGTGTTGCGCTATGAAAGAACATGCGTACAGTAGCCTACTTTCTAAACGTAAAAACGGTCAGCCATAGATAAACGTAGCCTACCTCTGTCGTGGTGGCTAGTTGCACCAGGTAAGGAAGATGTCCTGAAGTGCACGAACGTTAACCTTATGGCGGTCTTCTGATTGGTGGCGTGCTAAAACGTTTTCCTATTGCATCCATAAATAATTTTCTTGTAGCGAACCGCGCAAAAGCAAACCCCTGGCACTTTAATTTCTTTACACCATGGCTTGTTAGTTCTCCCCCGTTTCCAACAGCTGCCCATCTCCATTTATTTTTTAACTTTTGACACCTGCCTTGCCTTCCTTTAGCAACAACGCATCCATGACAGCTAGTGGCCTTGCCAAATAGACGCACACAAATCATGACGCTAATATGCGAGGTTCTGGTAGGCCTACTGGTTATGGTTTTGTGCTATAAATTAATAATATTTTATAGCAAAGTTTTAAGTTGACTATTTTAATTGTATGGTTATTTTTTTGTCAACAAAAAACAAAACAAAACAAAAACAATTTGCACTTAAGATAATAACCTGTAACAGGTGATTTGTCAGGTGACTGTTTGATTGGTGTGTGTGTATGGGTGTGTGTGTATGTGCCTTGTCTCCTTGCTGTCTTCATGTCTGAAGAAGGGCATTCAGCCCGAAACGTCACATGTGGTGATTAAAATCTTTTTTATGAGGAGTTTTCAGTGTGCGGACTAACGTCATTTTTTTTTTTTGTCAACATACACTCACAACATACTGTCGTTAAAAGTGAGGCCTAAGCAAAATAGGCTACAAGGCTGTCTGTGCGTCAATCAACAACCACCTCAACAGTTCACGATGATGACAGTGATATTATTTTTTTTTTTTATGCTAACACGCTCAGTCAAAACCTTCCGTCGCAAATTGTGAAAAACATTGTCATAACAGACGGGATAATAAATTGCATAGGCTACGGTTTATATTGTGTCGCTTTACACATAATGTTAGTTGCATTGATTAAAAACTGTAACAATAATAGTAGCCTACATCGGGTGGCATTGCAGGCTATCTGTTCAAGTCATAGGTGACACCCAAAATGAATGACCTCCCCTGACAAGAGTTCGCGATAGTAAGAAATTGTCTACATTGATGCACGGAAAGAACACAGCCTACGCTTCTTCTCCGAATTTGCACATAGAGCTCACAATATCATACCCAAAAAAGTTAAACGGATTGGCCAACCTTATCAGCTGCCTCTAATGTGTCACTATAATCCAACTTTTAGACCGTTATAGTCCTCTATACGTGTTCTTTTTTTTTAAGCAAACGCCCGAGACAAGTGTGTAGCTACAACATAAACAAAGCGAAACTCATGGCTATCTTCTTGAGCGGTCACTGATTGAGACACAGAAAGTTCTCAAGAACACTATTAGGTATTTAAACATTTACCATCACACACATTAATTCGTCGGACCTAATATTTGTAGTTGCCTTAAAAAAGGAAAAGCAAAGGTGATAGTTCCCCCCCCCCCCCCCTATTTTTTTTCTCATCGGATCTGCATCGATCTCAAATATGACATTTCTAAAATCAAATTGACGGAAATCCGTCCTACGACGGAGAACTTTAATCCTTGCACCTTCAAGGAGATCACTGACATACTATGCACTATGGCCAATTAGGACAGTGCCTGTGTTGAGTGATGTCTGGGTGGGCGGGAGACATCTTACCAGAGGTCCTGGGCGTCCAGCAAGGCCCACTGGGCCAGACGGTCCCTTCAGAGACAGCTGGGGGAGGAGACAAATGGCACCGTAACCAAAAGCTCAAGTTTTAAAATATGCCTTGTCACTTTAAGGTATGTTTCCATAACGCAATTCACATGCAGCTTGATTTATCCTCCTCTCGGCCCCTCGTGTGCAGGATGGAATCATGACATATTTCACATTTTGCTAAAACAAAAATAGTCTTCCACAAGATGAATGACTTTCACTGAGGTCTCCTTTGATACTTGATCTTGTTTGTAATTGTTCAGCCATTCTTCATGTAGGCATGTGTGTGTGTGTGTGTGTGTGTGTGTGTGTGTGTATATGTCTGAGTGTGTGTGTGTGTGTGTCTGAGTGTGTGTGTTTGTGTGTGTGTGTGTATATGTCTGAGTGTGTGTGTGTGTGTGTGGTGGCGGGGGACTTACTTTGGTCTGCTGCAGGATGGCCTGGGCCTGAGCCTCCTGGGCCGACACCACAGGACCCTTCTGGGAGTCGCCCCCGAACTGGAACTGGATCACAGCAGGAGCAGAGTTAATGAAGTGATGAGTTTATGTGTGTGTGTGTGTGTGTGTGTGTGTGTGTGTGTGTGTGGCCGGGAAGACTCCACACTAGGCCCAACACACCCGTCGTAACTGCCGCCGTTACAGTGATGTAGAGAATTATCCGATATGATTTTATGATCACAGATCACTGTTTATTATGTGTCTAGTAACAACCATCAAGGTAGCCTTCAAACAGGCGATACAAAGCGGTAAAATGTACCGATGGCAAGTCCTGGATCCTATCCCACAACCTCTGCCGCCGGCCTGCTACACTGTATCAGCAGGCTTTACGCAATTTGAAAAAATACTCACAGAGAATGAATGGCCATATCAGTAATTATAGGAAGCATGTTTATTTGGAAGAGACGATGCTTCCTATACGCCTGAATCTGAAAACTCATGATAGATTGATGAACTGTTTTAATCTACTGGATTATTAAGATGATTTGATTCCTAATGTAACTTGACTTGTAAAGTGGAATCAAGTCAAGTGGAGTCAAATAAAGTATATAAAATGTGTGTGTGTGTGTGTGTTTAAATGAAGAGTGCGTGAGAGTGAAGAATATTATGTAGTATAAGTGTAAGAAGACAGACAGGCCACAGACCACAGGCAATAATGGTAATGTGAGTGGATGAGAGTGTCTGAGCGAAGACTAAGGTATATGAGACCTCTTGATATATGCAGTTGTGTGTGTGCGTGTGTGTGAGAGAGAGAGATAGAGAGAGCTAGAGAGAAACAGAGAAAGTGAGAGAGCGAAAGAGACAGAGAGATAAAGACAGAGTGTGTGTATACCTCTTAGAGTAATATGTGCAGTTGTGTGTGTGCATGCGTGAGAGATAGAGAGAGAGAGAGAGAGAGAGAGAGAAAGACAGTGTGTGTGTGTGTGTGTGCATGTACTGTACATATATGTGTGTGTGTGTGTGTGTGTGTGTGTGTGTGTGTGTGTGTGTGTGTGTGTGTGTGTGTGTGTCAACGTGATCAACATACTGAGTGAGTAAGTGAAGGAGGGAGCAAAGTAGTATTGGCCCCACAAACCTGGCAGGACTGACTGGTCCATTTTTCATAATGTCACAGTTCCCCCTAGTGGCTACACTTAGCTACTGCTTCTGTTCAACAATGTATTGCCTTAATATAGTTCAGGTATGGAGAGTGATGTAAATTATGTAAAATGTGCAGTGAGTGGGGAGATTGAGATGCTGTTGAGGTTTTACCGGTAGCATCAGTAGAGTGCCTGCAGGCCCTGGTATCCCATCAGCCCCAGCCATTCCTGGCCGTCCTTCAGGACCCTGAAAGGGATTGAATAAAAGCCACAGTTATCTGACGTGTGTGTGTGTGTGTGTGTGTGTGTGTGTGTGTGTGTGTGTGTGTGTGTGTGTGTGTGTGTGTGTGTGTGTGTGTGTGTGTGTGTGTGTGAATGGGAGAAAGAGACTGAACATGCATGACACAAACATCCAATCATCCATTCAACTCGGCGCTCCCCTGCAGATCCCTGATCACTGTACAAACAGCTCCACAGGCTGTCACTCAACAGCCTTCTCCTACCGCTCTGCCCCGCCCACCCCCACCCCTCTCTCTCTCTCTCCTTTCTTCGCTTTTTTCTCTCTCTCCTTCCTCTCCTCTCTCATGCTGTAGGCAGCCTAAATGTTTTCCTCCGTATCAAAGCTCAATTTATCTATCAACTCACTGGAACTTATTAAATGCCAGAGATAATAGGCCCTGTCAATCACACGTCCTCCACGAAGGATGAAGCCGTACTCCGTAATGATCAGAGCTGAAATAAACGGCTGCGGTTTCACTCAAAAAAACAAACCCAAAGGTGATCGACATCCGCAGTGCAAAAAGATGCCTTTCACGCCACTGAACTCAAGCTTGAGATACTGCAGTGGTGCTTCTAGCGTAACTCGTGGAAGCAAATAGCTGAATGTAAAGTGGCTTGATGAGTTGGTAGATAGCGCACATGAGAAGCCGAGGCATTTGGGAGGTTAATCTCTACAGTGCAGAGGCATCTGTCAATCGTTTAATTAATTCAGCAAAACTGTTTCTGTTTTGTAAAGTTCAGTCTAGCTAGTACAAGTGTGTGTGTGTGTGTGTGTGTGTGTGTGTGTGTGTGTGTGTGTGTGTGTGTGTGTGTGCATGCGTGCGTACGTGTGAGAGTATGTGTGTGTCTGTGTGTATGATTGTATCACCTAATCTTCCCTAATTCTAACTGAAGTATGAGCCATTGTGTCCCCATGGCCAAAGGTCATCCCGCCCATACAAACATGCCTCTGTGGACTGTTTTCAATCGGTTACCGTGGCAACGTCCAAAACCTTGTTGTCTCTCTCTCTCTCTCTGCATGCCAAGCATTGATTCTGATTCAGATTGCCCGCTAGGGCTGCTAGGGCAGGGCAATCTGGCCCTCTGAAGGCCTGTGCTACGCGGGCACACTCACTCTGTCCCCTGGGTCTCCTCTGGGTCCTGGAGGACCTGTAGGTCCAGGGATGCCTGGGAGACCCTGTGGGACACACACACAATTCAAACTACTGTGTCATCGAGACAAGGCAACAGACAAAGAATGTGTTGATGGGTTAGAAAAAAAAGTAGAATGAACAGAAGCAGTGTTTATTCACATACATTCTTTTCCTAAGTACAGTGATGGCAATTATTGCTATAAGGCACATAGACATGAACATGTTGTTTGGAATGACTGAATATTATTGAACAAAACTGGTCACTGATGCCCTCATTGGTTTATTGACTTCCTTCTTCCTGTCAAAGGGTTTCTTGTGTCTGGGATGCCTTTTTCTTAATCTAAGATTCAACATGGGAGCGTCCATGGTTGAGTGATGCCGAGCGAGAGCCTACCTCTGGCCCAGGCAGCCCAGGTGGTCCTGCTACTGATGTGCCCTGGAGATCAGAAGAGCACGGCTTACATTTCTGACACAAACCCATCATATAAACACGCTTTATTATGCCAGCATGACTACAGTCATTTCCTGTGTATTAGCCGCAATGTGTATAAGCCTCAGGGCAGTGTTTTATGCAAGATAAAAGAAACAAAACCATATTAATACCATATTAACTGCCCCCGTTTACTCATAGCTGAAGAAATTTTGCAAAATCATTGTATGCCGTGGCTAATAGTCGGGAAATCACGGTAGGCCTTCATAGAGAAAGGCTTTTTTAGAACATGAACTGAGCATAAACACATGGAATGTACAGCATGGTCTCCATGGTGCACTGAAAGGGACTTACGGGTTCCATGATGGCAGGTTCCCCCTTCTCTCCCTTCTGCAGTCCTAATCTCTCCTAGGACAGAGGACACAGAGGAACAGACAATTACCTGTTATTACATTACATTTAGCAGACACTTCTTGACCAAAGTGACTTACATATGTCAGCTATATTACAAGGGATTACATTGTCCCTGGAGCAACTTGGGGTTAAGTGCCTTGCTCAAGCGCACAACGGTGGAAGCCGGGAATTGAACCGACAACTTTCAGGCTACTAGCATGCTAGCCCAGCTCCTTAACCACTACACTACCACTGCCACATTTACTCCTGAAGATTTAGAAGATGTTTTATCCTAAAGCAATTTCAGCTTGAGTTGTTAGAGCCTCTAAACCTCCACTAGAACTTTAAGCACAGATGGAGAACATGGTTGAAGGAGCAGCAAGCAGGCCTCGGCCGCCTGTGTGTTTGGAATGTAGTTGAGGTTGTGTGCACATACCTCACCGCCCCATGTCTGCGCTCCCTCCCTCTCTGCTGGGCCAAAGCGATCATCGTAGACCTCATACTCTTCGTACTCCTGCAGCTGGGAGTCATTCCTCAGCTCATCATACTCAATCATCTGGGAAGCCACATCACAACACTGGAATTGGCCTCCATGGTCAGAAAGAGGCTTGTCGTGGAAAAGGTTAACCAGATTATTTAACGTACCTCGTAGTCAGTGATGTTGGGACCCACTGTTACCGTGGAGACCGAGAGGTCTTCGTAAAGGTCGCGGTAGAGCTCGTCCTCCAGCTCCTCCACCACCGGCTCCTTCGCTGGCTTCTCCTCCTGCACATGGGACCACACTACATCAGAGTGATGTCAGGGCAACCACAACCATGGAGACAACTGAGCAACAACAAACTGTTTTGGCTCAACATGTCTCGACAAAGAGCAGCTCTGGACGTTCTGTCCTAAAGGTCAAACCCAGTAGCCTTGCTCACTGTCTCCATGTCTCCATGTCGCTGACAGAAGAAATGCCACAATGCACACACACAGACACACACACACACACACACACACACACACACACACACACACACACACACACTAAGCTGGTTAGACACACAGGTGGAGTACAGGGTTTTAATCAAACACGCGGGGGGTTATCTTTAAAGCAAGCCTGTGAGGAAGCCGGCTAATTAATCATTTCACAAGCGGCAATGGCGAGATTACACTTAATTAAGAGGCAGTGATGGGAGCATGCGGTTGCCAAACTGTGACAGCGTTGAAAAAACAACCATTAATGTTAGCGTTACAGAGAATTTCTGTCAGGGGGAAAATCTAAATGACTAGATGACTGATCTATTTCATAAAGAAAAACATACGCAGTGAGATGAAAAAAAAAGGTCCTCTCTGGAGAACCCTATCAAAATTCTTCCACACACTTTAATGTGGTTACAGATAAAATGATTTCAGAGGCTGGAAAGGTTTGTTGGCATGGTGACCGTATCACGAAAGACAAAATCTAGTCTGCTGTTGAGATGGATATCAAATGGCTAAAAGTAGATGACTGAAGGTAATCACTGAAATGGATTCGCAGTGCTCTGTGAACTCAGCCAAGCATGCAAAAAACGCCATTAAACGCAAAAGCTTATCATAGCTGTAATATACTGCCTCTCTACTATAGCAAAGTGCAGCACACAAAAAGCATTAGAACCCATAATGAACAACTACCTCCAATTTCAATTCAGTCGTGCGTGAGTTAAAAATGTTTTTCACTATACAATATCAGCTACCTATTTCTATTCTACTGTGCTAGCCAGCTGCAGTCCACCATAGACTCCATGTATCCCTTGGTGGCCTGCAGCATGTGCTGATTAGTGTGCGATGGGTAGAGTTGGAGGTGGAGGAGGAGGCGGCGTGGGTGGGGGCAGGGTGGGAGGGGGTTAGGAGGCGTTAGCTGGGTTCAAGCGGTATGAATGGGAGAGAAGGGTGGGGCAGTTGGGGGTACAATGACACTTGATTTGCTTTGTCTACCTCCACCCTGGACTCAGGCAGTGCTGTGGGCACCACTGAAGGGTCCTCCAGGTTTGATTCAGGCTCATGGGTGGGCATCTCTGGGATTTCTGACAAACCAGCAAGCTCTGGAGCATCCTTCGTTGGGGTCATTGCTGGTGTGGATTGCTCAAAAACAGGAAGTGAAGTCTTCCTGGAAGGGTCAAGAGCGAGATAATCAGGCATCTTTGTAGACACCCTCAGGAAGCCCTCCTCTTCCTCGGGCCCTTCCTCAGCCTCCTTCCTCTTCTTCCTTCCTTCTCTTTTCTTGCCCTTGCCCTTCTTGGACGAGCGGTCCCTCTTCTTCTTCGACCTGTCCTTCTTGCCCTTCCGGCCTTTTTTGGAGCCTTTCTTGGCCGGCTCGTCCGCTTCCTGGGGCTCGTCGCCTTGCATCATGTGGTCAGACAGAGAAGCGGGGGCCTTATGTGGACAGCATGGGGAGGGAGGTAGGGTGCGGATGGGAGAGACAACAGAGATGATGAAACAACGCAGAAAGACTGGGTAGCACAGAAAAATAAAGACACCTCTAGCTCCCTTGAGCATCATGTGGCGC